>NW_026599611.1:884264-886764 GCF_023634155.1 Falco peregrinus | reverse complement strand
GGGTTAGGGTTAGGGTTAGGGTTAGGGTTAGGGTTAGGGTTAAGTGCATGCCATGCACAGCTGAGGTTTTGAGTTCCGTTTAGGGTTAGGCCTCTTAGGGTCAGGGTTAGGGTTAGGGTTAGGGTTAGGGCTAGGGTTACGTACATGCCATGCACAGCTGAGGTTTAGAGTTCCCTTTAGGGATAGGCCTCTAAGGGTCAGGGTTAGGGTTAGGGTTAGGGTTAGGGTTAGGGTTAGGGTTAGGGTTAGGGTTAGGGTTAGGGTTAGGGTTAGGGTTACGGTTAGGGTTAGGGTTACCTACATGCCATGCACAGCTGAGGTTTAGAGTTCGGTTAGGGTTAGGCCTCTTAGGGTCAGGATTAAGTTTAGGGTTAGGGTTAGGGTTAGGGTTAGGTACATGCCATGCACAGCTGAGGTTTAGAGTTCCGTTTAGGGTTAGGTCTCTTAGGGTTAGGGTTAGGGTTAGGGTTAGGGTTAGGGTTAGGGTTAGGGTTAGGGTTACCTACATGCCATGCACAGCTGAGGTTTAGAGTTCCGTTTAGGGTTAGGTCTCTTAGGGTTAGGGTTAGGGTTAGGGTTAGGGTTAGGGTTAGTGTTAGGGTTAGGGTTAGGGTTAGGGTTAGCGTTAGGGTTACGGTTAGGGTTAGGGTTAGGGTTAGGGTTAGGGTTAGGGTTAGGGTTAGGGTTAGGGTTACCTACATGCCATGCACAGCTGAGGTTTAGAGTTCCGTTTAGGGTTAGGTCTCTTAGGGTTAGGGTTAGCGTTAGGGTTAGGGTTAGGGTTAGGGTTAGGGTTAGGGTTAGGGTTAGGATTAGGGTTACTGTTAGGGTTAGGGTTAGGGTTAAGGTAGGGTTAGCGTTAGGGTTAGGATTAGGGTTAGGGTTACGTACATGCCATGCACAGCTGAGGTTTAGAGTTGCGTTTAGGTTTAGGCCTCTTAGGGTTAGGGTTAGGGTTAGGGTTAGGGTTAGGGTTACCTACATGCCATGCACAGCTGAGGTTTAGAGTTCCGTTTAGCGTTAGGTCTCTTAGGGTTAGGGTTAGGGTTAGGGTTAGGGTTAGGGTTAGGGTTAGGGTTAAGGTTACGGTTACGGTTACGGTTAGGGTTAGGGTTAAGGTTAGGGTTACCTACATGCCATGCACAGCTGAGGTTTAGAGTTGCATTTAGGGTTAGGTCTCTTAGGGTTAGGGTTAGGGTTAGGGTTAGGGTTAGGGTTAGGGTTAGGGTTACGTACATGTTATGCACAGCTGAGGTTTAGAGTTGCGTTTAGGGTTAGGTTTCTTAGGGTTAGGGTTAGGGTTAGGGTTAGGGTTAGGGTTAGGGTTAGGGTTAGGGTTAGGGTTAGGGTTAGGGTTAGGGTTAGGTACATGCCATGCACAGCTGAGGTTTAGAGTTCCGTTTAGGGTTAGGTCTCTTAGGGTTAGGGTTAGGGTTAGGGTTAGGGTTAGGGTTACGTACATGCCATGCACAGCGGAGGTTTAGAGCTCCATTTAGGGTTAACTCTCTTAGGGTCAGTTTTAGGGTTAGGGTTAGGGTTAGGGTTAGGGTTAGGGTTACGTACATGCCATGCACAGCTGAGGTTTAGAGTTGCGTTTAGGGTTAGGCATCTTAGGGTTAGGGTTAGGGTTAGGGTTAGGGTTACCTACATGCCATGCACAGCTGAGGTTTAGAGTTCCGTTTAGGGTTAGGCCTCTTAGGGTTAGGGTTAGGGTTAGGGTTAGGGTTAGGGTTAGGGTTAGGGTTAGGGTTAGGGTTAGGGTTAGGGTTAGGTTTAGGGTTACCTACATGCCATGCACAGCTGAGGTTTAGAGTTGCGTTTAGGGTTAGGCCTCTTAGGGTTAGGGTTAGGGTTAGGGTTAGGGTTAGGGTTAGGGTTAGGGTTAAGTGCATGCCATGCACAGCTGAGGTTTTGAGTTCCGTTTAGGGTTAGGCCTCTTAGGGTCAGGGTTAGGGTTAGGGTTAGGGTTAGGGTTAGGGTTAGGGTTAGGGTTACGGTTACGGTTACGGTTAAGGTTAGGCTTACGGTTAGGGTTAGGGTTAGGGTTAGGGTTAGGGTTAGGGTTAGCGTTAGGGTTACGGTTAGGGTTAGGGTTAGGGTTAGGGTTAGGGTTAGGGTTAGGGTTAGGGTTAGGGTTAGGGTTACGTACGTGCCATGCACAGCTGAGGTTTAGAGTTCCGTTTAGGGATAGGCCTCTTAGGGTCAGCATTAGGGTTAGGGTTAGGGTTAGGGTTAGGGTTAGGGTTAGGGTTAGGGTTAGGGTTACGGTTACGGTTAGGGTTGGGGTTAGGGTTACCTGCATGCCATGCACAGCTGAGGTTTAGAGTTGCGTTTAGGGTTAGGCCTCTTAGGGTTAGGGTTACGGTTAGGGTTAGGGTTACCTACATGCCATGCACAGCTGAGGTTTAGAGTTGCGTTTAGGGTTAGGCCTCTAAGGGTTAGAGTTAGGGTTAGGTTTAGGGTTAGGGTTAGGGTTAGGGTTAGGGTTACGGTTAGGGTT
>NW_026599611.1:876764-879264 GCF_023634155.1 Falco peregrinus | reverse complement strand
TAGGGTTAGGGTTAGGGTTAGGGTTAGGGTTAGGGTTAGGGTTAGGGTTACGGTTAGGGTTAGGGTTACCTACATGCCATGCACAGCTGAGGTTTAGAGTTCGGTTAGGGTTAGGCCTCTTAGGGTCAGGATTAAGTTTAGGGTTAGGGTTAGGGTTAGGGTTAGGTACATGCCATGCACAGCTGAGGTTTAGAGTTCCGTTTAGGGTTAGGTCTCTTAGGGTTAGGGTTAGGGTTAGGGTTAGGGTTAGGGTTAGGGTTAGGGTTAGGGTTACCTACATGCCATGCACAGCTGAGGTTTAGAGTTCCGTTTAGGGTTAGGTCTCTTAGGGTTAGGGTTAGGGTTAGGGTTAGGGTTAGGGTTAGTGTTAGGGTTAGGGTTAGGGTTAGGGTTAGCGTTAGGGTTACGGTTAGGGTTAGGGTTAGGGTTAGGGTTAGGGTTAGGGTTAGGGTTAGGGTTAGGGTTACCTACATGCCATGCACAGCTGAGGTTTAGAGTTCCGTTTAGGGTTAGGTCTCTTAGGGTTAGGGTTAGCGTTAGGGTTAGGGTTAGGGTTAGGGTTAGGGTTAGGGTTAGGGTTAGGATTAGGGTTACTGTTAGGGTTAGGGTTAGGGTTAAGGTAGGGTTAGCGTTAGGGTTAGGATTAGGGTTAGGGTTACGTACATGCCATGCACAGCTGAGGTTTAGAGTTGCGTTTAGGTTTAGGCCTCTTAGGGTTAGGGTTAGGGTTAGGGTTAGGGTTAGGGTTACCTACATGCCATGCACAGCTGAGGTTTAGAGTTCCGTTTAGCGTTAGGTCTCTTAGGGTTAGGGTTAGGGTTAGGGTTAGGGTTAGGGTTAGGGTTAGGGTTAAGGTTAGGGTTACGGTTACGGTTAGGGTTAGGGTTAAGGTTAGGGTTACCTACATGCCATGCACAGCTGAGGTTTAGAGTTGCATTTAGGGTTAGGTCTCTTAGGGTTAGGGTTAGGGTTAGGGTTAGGGTTAGGGTTAGGGTTAGGGTTACGTACATGTTATGCACAGCTGAGGTTTAGAGTTGCGTTTAGGGTTAGGTTTCTTAGGGTTAGGGTTAGGGTTAGGGTTAGGGTTAGGGTTAGGGTTAGGGTTAGGGTTAGGGTTAGGGTTAGGGTTAGGGTTAGGTACATGCCATGCACAGCTGAGGTTTAGAGTTCCGTTTAGGGTTAGGTCTCTTAGGGTTAGGGTTAGGGTTAGGGTTAGGGTTAGGGTTACGTACATGCCATGCACAGCGGAGGTTTAGAGCTCCATTTAGGGTTAACTCTCTTAGGGTCAGTTTTAGGGTTAGGGTTAGGGTTAGGGTTAGGGTTAGGGTTACGTACATGCCATGCACAGCTGAGGTTTAGAGTTGCGTTTAGGGTTAGGCATCTTAGGGTTAGGGTTAGGGTTAGGGTTAGGGTTACCTACATGCCATGCACAGCTGAGGTTTAGAGTTCCGTTTAGGGTTAGGCCTCTTAGGGTTAGGGTTAGGGTTAGGGTTAGGGTTAGGGTTAGGGTTAGGGTTAGGGTTAGGGTTAGGGTTAGGGTTAGGGTTACCTACATGCCATGCACAGCTGAGGTTTAGAGTTGCGTTTAGGGTTAGGCCTCTTAGGGTTAGGGTTAGGGTTAGGGTTAGGGTTAGGGTTAGGGTTAGGGTTAAGTGCATGCCATGCACAGCTGAGGTTTTGAGTTCCGTTTAGGGTTAGGCCTCTTAGGGTCAGGGTTAGGGTTAGGGTTAGGGTTAGGGTTAGGGTTAGGGTTAGGGTTAGGGTTACGGTTACGGTTACGGTTAAGGTTAGGCTTACGGTTAGGGTTAGGGTTAGGGTTAGGGTTAGGGTTAGGGTTAGCGTTAGGGTTACGGTTAGGGTTAGGGTTAGGGTTAGGGTTAGGGTTAGGGTTAGGGTTAGGGTTAGGGTTAGGGTTACGTACGTGCCATGCACAGCTGAGGTTTAGAGTTCCGTTTAGGGATAGGCCTCTTAGGGTCAGCATTAGGGTTAGGGTTAGGGTTAGGGTTAGGGTTAGGGTTAGGGTTAGGGTTAGGGTTACGGTTACGGTTAGGGTTAGGGTTAGGGTTACCTGCATGCCATGCACAGCTGAGGTTTAGAGTTGCGTTTAGGGTTAGGCCTCTTAGGGTTAGGGTTACGGTTAGGGTTAGGGTTACCTACATGCCATGCACAGCTGAGGTTTAGAGTAGCGTTTAGGGTTAGGCCTCTAAGGGTTAGAGTTAGGGTTAGGTTTAGGGTTAGGGTTAGGGTTAGGGTTAGGGTTACGGTTAGGGTTAGGGTTACCTACATGCCATGCACAGCTGAGGTTTAGAGTTGCATTTAGGGTTAGGCCTCTTAGGGTTAGGGTTAGGGTTAGTGTTAGGGTTAGGGTTAGGGTTACGTACATGCCATGCACAGCTGAGGTTTAGAGTTGCGTTTAGGGTTAGGCCTCTTAGGGTTAGGGTTAGGGTTAGGGTTAGGGTTAGGGTTAGGGTTAGGGTTAGGGTTAGGGTTAAGTGCATGC
>NW_026599611.1:866764-869264 GCF_023634155.1 Falco peregrinus | reverse complement strand
TTAGGGTTACGGTTAGGTTTAGGGTTAGGGTTAGGGTTAGGGTTAGGGTTAGCGTTAGGGTTACGGTTAGGGTTAGGGTTAGGGTTAGGGTTAGGGTTAGGTACATGCCATGCACAGCTGAGGTTTAGAGTTCCGTTTAGGGTTAGGTCTCTTAGGGTTAGGGTTAGGGTTAGGGTTAGGGTTAGGGTTACGTACATGCCATGCACAGCGGAGGTTTAGAGCTCCGTTTAGGGTTAGGTCTCTTAGGGTTAGGGTTAGGGTTAGGGTTAGGGTTAGGGTTAGGGTTAGGGTTAGGGTTAGGGTTAGGGTTAGCGTTAGGTACATGCCATGCACAGCTGAGGTTTAGAGTTCCGTTTAGGGTTAGGCATATTAGGGTTAGGGTTAGGGTTAGGGTTAGGGTTACCTACATGCCATGCACAGCTGAGGTTTAGAGTTGCGTTTAGGGTTAGGCCTCTTAGGGTTAGGGTTAGGGTTAGGGTTAGGGTTAGGGTTAGGGTTACGGTTAGGGTTAGGGTTAGGGTTAGGGTTACGGTTACGGTTAGGGTTAGGGTTAGGGTTAGGGTTACCTACATGCCATGCACAGCTGAGGTTTAGAGTTGCGTTTAGGGTTAGGCCTCTTAGGGTTAGGGTTAGGGTTAGGGTTAGGGTTAGGGTTAGGGTTAAGTGCATGCCATGCACAGCTGAGGTTTTGAGTTCCGTTTAGGGTTAGGCCTCTTAGGGTCAGGGTTAGGGTTAGGGTTAGGGTTAGGGCTAGGGTTACGTACATGCCATGCACAGCTGAGGTTTAGAGTTCCCTTTAGGGATAGGCCTCTAAGGGTCAGGGTTAGGGTTAGGGTTAGGGTTAGGGTTAGGGTTAGGGTTAGGGTTAGGGTTAGGGTTAGGGTTAGGGTTAGGGTTACGGTTAGGGTTAGGGTTACCTACATGCCATGCACAGCTGAGGTTTAGAGTTCGGTTAGGGTTAGGCCTCTTAGGGTCAGGATTAAGTTTAGGGTTAGGGTTAGGGTTAGGGTTAGGTACATGCCATGCACAGCTGAGGTTTAGAGTTCCGTTTAGGGTTAGGTCTCTTAGGGTTAGGGTTAGGGTTAGGGTTAGGGTTAGGGTTAGGGTTAGGGTTAGGGTTACCTACATGCCATGCACAGCTGAGGTTTAGAGTTCCGTTTAGGGTTAGGTCTCTTAGGGTTAGGGTTAGGGTTAGGGTTAGGGTTAGGGTTAGTGTTAGGGTTAGGGTTAGGGTTAGGGTTAGCGTTAGGGTTACGGTTAGGGTTAGGGTTAGGGTTAGGGTTAGGGTTAGGGTTAGGGTTAGGGTTAGGGTTACCTACATGCCATGCACAGCTGAGGTTTAGAGTTCCGTTTAGGGTTAGGTCTCTTAGGGTTAGGGTTAGCGTTAGGGTTAGGGTTAGGGTTAGGGTTAGGGTTAGGGTTAGGGTTAGGATTAGGGTTACTGTTAGGGTTAGGGTTAGGGTTAAGGTAGGGTTAGCGTTAGGGTTAGGATTAGGGTTAGGGTTACGTACATGCCATGCACAGCTGAGGTTTAGAGTTGCGTTTAGGTTTAGGCCTCTTAGGGTTAGGGTTAGGGTTAGGGTTAGGGTTAGGGTTACCTACATGCCATGCACAGCTGAGGTTTAGAGTTCCGTTTAGCGTTAGGTCTCTTAGGGTTAGGGTTAGGGTTAGGGTTAGGGTTAGGGTTAGGGTTAGGGTTAAGGTTACGGTTACGGTTACGGTTAGGGTTAGGGTTAAGGTTAGGGTTACCTACATGCCATGCACAGCTGAGGTTTAGAGTTGCATTTAGGGTTAGGTCTCTTAGGGTTAGGGTTAGGGTTAGGGTTAGGGTTAGGGTTAGGGTTAGGGTTACGTACATGTTATGCACAGCTGAGGTTTAGAGTTGCGTTTAGGGTTAGGTTTCTTAGGGTTAGGGTTAGGGTTAGGGTTAGGGTTAGGGTTAGGGTTAGGGTTAGGGTTAGGGTTAGGGTTAGGGTTAGGGTTAGGTACATGCCATGCACAGCTGAGGTTTAGAGTTCCGTTTAGGGTTAGGTCTCTTAGGGTTAGGGTTAGGGTTAGGGTTAGGGTTAGGGTTACGTACATGCCATGCACAGCGGAGGTTTAGAGCTCCATTTAGGGTTAACTCTCTTAGGGTCAGTTTTAGGGTTAGGGTTAGGGTTAGGGTTAGGGTTAGGGTTACGTACATGCCATGCACAGCTGAGGTTTAGAGTTGCGTTTAGGGTTAGGCATCTTAGGGTTAGGGTTAGGGTTAGGGTTAGGGTTACCTACATGCCATGCACAGCTGAGGTTTAGAGTTCCGTTTAGGGTTAGGCCTCTTAGGGTTAGGGTTAGGGTTAGGGTTAGGGTTAGGGTTAGGGTTAGGGTTAGGGTTAGGGTTAGGGTTAGGGTTAGGTTTAGGGTTACCTACATGCCATGCACAGCTGAGGTTTAGAGTTGCGTTTAGGGTTAGGCCTCTTAGGGTTAGGGTTAGGGTTAGGGTTAGGGTTAGGGTTAGGGTTAG
>NW_026599611.1:859264-861764 GCF_023634155.1 Falco peregrinus | reverse complement strand
GAGGTTTAGAGCTCCGTTTAGGGTTAGGTCTCTTAGGGTTAGGGTTAGGGTTAGGGTTAGGGTTAGGGTTAGGGTTAGGGTTAGGGTTAGGGTTAGCGTTAGGTACATGCCATGCACAGCTGAGGTTTAGAGTTCCGTTTAGGGTTAGGCATATTAGGGTTAGGGTTAGGGTTAGGGTTAGGGTTACCTACATGCCATGCACAGCTGAGGTTTAGAGTTGCGTTTAGGGTTAGGCCTCTTAGGGTTAGGGTTAGGGTTAGGGTTAGGGTTAGGGTTAGGGTTACGGTTAGGGTTAGGGTTAGGGTTAGGGTTACGGTTACGGTTAGGGTTAGGGTTAGGGTTAGGGTTACCTACATGCCATGCACAGCTGAGGTTTAGAGTTGCGTTTAGGGTTAGGCCTCTTAGGGTTAGGGTTAGGGTTAGGGTTAGGGTTAGGGTTAGGGTTAAGTGCATGCCATGCACAGCTGAGGTTTTGAGTTCCGTTTAGGGTTAGGCCTCTTAGGGTCAGGGTTAGGGTTAGGGTTAGGGTTAGGGCTAGGGTTACGTACATGCCATGCACAGCTGAGGTTTAGAGTTCCCTTTAGGGATAGGCCTCTAAGGGTCAGGGTTAGGGTTAGGGTTAGGGTTAGGGTTAGGGTTAGGGTTAGGGTTAGGGTTAGGGTTAGGGTTACGGTTAGGGTTAGGGTTACCTACATGCCATGCACAGCTGAGGTTTAGAGTTCGGTTAGGGTTAGGCCTCTTAGGGTCAGGATTAAGTTTAGGGTTAGGGTTAGGGTTAGGGTTAGGTACATGCCATGCACAGCTGAGGTTTAGAGTTCCGTTTAGGGTTAGGTCTCTTAGGGTTAGGGTTAGGGTTAGGGTTAGGGTTAGGGTTAGGGTTAGGGTTAGGGTTACCTACATGCCATGCACAGCTGAGGTTTAGAGTTCCGTTTAGGGTTAGGTCTCTTAGGGTTAGGGTTAGGGTTAGGGTTAGGGTTAGGGTTAGTGTTAGGGTTAGGGTTAGGGTTAGGGTTAGCGTTAGGGTTACGGTTAGGGTTAGGGTTAGGGTTAGGGTTAGGGTTAGGGTTAGGGTTAGGGTTAGGGTTACCTACATGCCATGCACAGCTGAGGTTTAGAGTTCCGTTTAGGGTTAGGTCTCTTAGGGTTAGGGTTAGCGTTAGGGTTAGGGTTAGGGTTAGGGTTAGGGTTAGGGTTAGGGTTAGGATTAGGGTTACTGTTAGGGTTAGGGTTAGGGTTAAGGTAGGGTTAGCGTTAGGGTTAGGATTAGGGTTAGGGTTACGTACATGCCATGCACAGCTGAGGTTTAGAGTTGCGTTTAGGTTTAGGCCTCTTAGGGTTAGGGTTAGGGTTAGGGTTAGGGTTAGGGTTACCTACATGCCATGCACAGCTGAGGTTTAGAGTTCCGTTTAGCGTTAGGTCTCTTAGGGTTAGGGTTAGGGTTAGGGTTAGGGTTAGGGTTAGGGTTAGGGTTAAGGTTAGGGTTACGGTTACGGTTAGGGTTAGGGTTAAGGTTAGGGTTACCTACATGCCATGCACAGCTGAGGTTTAGAGTTGCATTTAGGGTTAGGTCTCTTAGGGTTAGGGTTAGGGTTAGGGTTAGGGTTAGGGTTAGGGTTAGGGTTACGTACATGTTATGCACAGCTGAGGTTTAGAGTTGCGTTTAGGGTTAGGTTTCTTAGGGTTAGGGTTAGGGTTAGGGTTAGGGTTAGGGTTAGGGTTAGGGTTAGGGTTAGGGTTAGGGTTAGGGTTAGGGTTAGGTACATGCCATGCACAGCTGAGGTTTAGAGTTCCGTTTAGGGTTAGGTCTCTTAGGGTTAGGGTTAGGGTTAGGGTTAGGGTTAGGGTTACGTACATGCCAT
Organism: Falco peregrinus; assembly: GCF_023634155.1. Taxonomy (NCBI): domain Eukaryota; kingdom Metazoa; phylum Chordata; class Aves; order Falconiformes; family Falconidae; genus Falco; species Falco peregrinus. The sequence continues at coordinate 859,905 of NW_026599611.1, read as the reverse complement.
GCACAGCGGAGGTTTAGAGCTCCATTTAGGGTTAACTCTCTTAGGGTCAGTTTTAGGGTTAGGGTTAGGGTTAGGGTTAGGGTTAGGGTTACGTACATGCCATGCACAGCTGAGGTTTAGAGTTGCGTTTAGGGTTAGGCATCTTAGGGTTAGGGTTAGGGTTAGGGTTAGGGTTACCTACATGCCATGCACAGCTGAGGTTTAGAGTTCCGTTTAGGGTTAGGCCTCTTAGGGTTAGGGTTAGGGTTAGGGTTAGGGTTAGGGTTAGGGTTAGGGTTAGGGTTAGGGTTAGGGTTAGGGTTAGGGTTACCTACATGCCATGCACAGCTGAGGTTTAGAGTTGCGTTTAGGGTTAGGCCTCTTAGGGTTAGGGTTAGGGTTAGGGTTAGGGTTAGGGTTAGGGTTAGGGTTAAGTGCATGCCATGCACAGCTGAGGTTTTGAGTTCCGTTTAGGGTTAGGCCTCTTAGGGTCAGGGTTAGGGTTAGGGTTAGGGTTAGGGTTAGGGTTAGGGTTAGGGTTAGGGTTACGGTTACGGTTACGGTTAAGGTTAGGCTTACGGTTAGGGTTAGGGTTAGGGTTAGGGTTAGGGTTAGGGTTAGCGTTAGGGTTACGGTTAGGGTTAGGGTTAGGGTTAGGGTTA
>NW_026599611.1:816764-826764 GCF_023634155.1 Falco peregrinus | reverse complement strand
GTCAGGGTTAGGGTTAGGGTTAGGGTTAGGGCTAGGGTTACGTACATGCCATGCACAGCTGAGGTTTAGAGTTCCCTTTAGGGATAGGCCTCTAAGGGTCAGGGTTAGGGTTAGGGTTAGGTTTAGGGTTAGGGTTACGGTTAGGGTTAGGGTTACGGTTAGGGTTAGGGTTAGGGTTACCTACATGCCATGCACAGCTGAGGTTTAGAGTTGCGTTTAGGGTTAGGCCTCTTAGGGTCAGGATTAAGGTTAGGGTTATGGTTAGGGTTAGGGTTAGGTACATGCCATGCACAGCTGAGGTTTAGGGTTCCGTTTAGCGATAGGCCTCTTAGAGTCAGGATTAGGGTTAGGGTTAGGGTTAGGGTTAGGGTTAGGGTTAGGGTTACCTACATGCCATGCACAGCTGAGGTTTAGAGTTCCGTTTAGGGTTAGGTCTCTTAGGGTTAGGGTTAGGGTTAGGGTTAGGGTTAGGGTTAGTGTTAGGGTTAGGGTTAGGGTTAGGGTTAGGGTTAGGGTTACGGTTAGGGTTAGGGTTAGGGTTAGGGTTAGGGTTAGGGTTAGGGTTAGGGTTACCTACATGCCATGCACAGCTGAGGTTTAGAGTTGCGTTTAGGGTTAGGCCTCTTAGGGTCAGGGTTAGGGTTAGGGTTAGGGTTAGGGTTAGGGTTAGGGTTAGGGTTAGGGCTAGGGTTACGTACATGCCATGCACAGATGAGGTTTAGAGTTGCGTTTAGGGTTAGGCCTCTAAGGGTCAGGATTAGGGTTAGGGTTATGGTTAGAGTTAGGTTTAGGGTTAGGGTTACCTACATGCCATGCACAGCTGAGGTTTAGAGTTCCATTTAGGGTTAGGTCTCTTAGGTTTAGTGTTAAGGTTAGAGTTAGGGTTAGGGTTAGAGTTAGGGTTAGGGTTAGGTACATGCCATGCACAGCTGAGGTTTAGAGTTCCGTTTAGCGTTAGGTCTCTTAGGGTTAGGGTTAGGGTTAGGGTTAGGGTTAGGGTTAGGGTTAGGGTTAAGGTTAGGGTTACGGTTACGGTTAGGGTTAGGGTTAGGGTTACGGTTAGGGTTAGGTACATGCCATGCACAGCTGAGGTTTAGAGTTGCGTTTAGGGTTAGGCCTCTTAGGGTTAGGGTTAGGGTTAGGGTTAGGGTTAGGGTTAGGGTTAGGGTTACGTACATGCCAAGCACAGCTGAGGTTTAGAGTTGCGTTTAGGGCTTGGCCTCTTAGGGTCAGGGTTAGGGTTAGGGTTAGGGTTAGGGTTAGGGTTAGGGTTAGGGTTAGGGCTAGGGTTACGTACATGCCATGCACAGCTGAGGTTTAGAGTTCCCTTTAGGGATAGGCCTCTTAGGGTCAGGATTAGGGTTAGGGTTAGGGTTAGGGTTAGGGTTAGGGTTAGGGTTAGGGTTACGGTTAGGGTTAGGGTTACGGTTAGGGTTAGGGTTAGGGTTAGGGTTACGGTTACGGTTAGGGTTAGGGTTAGGGTTAGGGTTAGGGTCACGTACATGCCATGCACAGCTGAGGTTTAGAGTTGCAATTAGGTTTAGGCCTCTTAGGGTTAGGGTTAGGGTTAGGGTTAGGGTTAGGGTTAGGTACATGCCATGCACAGCTGAGGTTTAGAGTTCCGTTTAGGTTTAGGTCTCTTAGGGTTAGGGTTAGGGTTAGGGTTAGGGTTAGGGTTACGTACATGCCATGCACAGCGGAGGTTTAGAGCTCCGTTTAGGGTTAACTCTCTTAGGGTCAGTTTTAGGGTTAGGGTTAGGGTTAGGGTTAGGGTTAGGGTTAGGGTTAGGGTTAGGGTTAGCGTTAGGGTTACGGTTAGGGTCAGGGTTAGGGTTAGGGTTAGGGTTAGGGTTAGGGTTAGGATTACGTACATGCCATGCACAGCTGAGGTTTAGAGTTCCGTTTAGGGATAGGCCGCTTAGACTCAGGATTAGGGTTAGGGTTAGGGTTAGGGTTAGGGTTAGGGTTAGGGTTAGGGTTAGGGTTACGGTTAGGGTTAGGGTTACGGTTAGGGTTAGGGTTAGGGTTAGGGTTACCTACATGCCATGCACAGCCGAGGTTTAGAGTTGCGTTTAGGGTTAGGCCTCTTAGGGTTAGGGTTAGGGTTACGGTTAGGGTTAGGGTTAGGGTTACGGTTAGGGTTAGGGTTAGTGTTAGGGTTAGCGTTAGGGTTACGGTTAGGGTTAGGGTTAGGGTTAGGGTTAGGGTTAGGTACATGCCATGCACAGCTGAGGTTTAGAGTTCCGTTTAGGATTAGGTCTCTTAGGGTTAGGGTTAGGGTTAGGGTTAGGGTTAGGGTTAGGGTTACGTACATGCCATGCACAGCGGAGGTTTAGAGTTCCGTTTAGGGTTAGGTCTCTTAGGGTTAGGGTTAGGGTTAGGGTTAGGGTTAGGGTTAGGGTTAGGGTTACGTACATGCCATGCACAGCTGAGGTTTAGGGTTGCGTTTAGGGTTAGGCATCTTAGGGTTAGGGTTAGGGTTAGGGTTAGGGTTACCTACATGCCATGCACAGCTGAGGTTTAGAGTTGCGTTTAGGGTTAGGCCTCTTAGGGTTAGGGTTAGGGTTAGGGTTAGGGTTAGGGTTAGGGTTACGGTTAGGGTTAGGGTTAGGGTTAAGGTTACGGTTACGGTTAGGGTTGGGGTTAGGGTTACCTACATGCCATGCACAGCTGAGGTTTAGAGTTGCGTTTAGGGTTAGGCCTCTTAGGGTTAGGGTTAGGGTTAGGGTTAGGGTTAGGGTTAGGGTTAGGGTTAGGGTTAGGGTTACCTACATGCCATGCACAGCTGAGGTTTTGAGTTCCGTTTAGGGTTAGGCTTCTTAGGGTCAGGGTTAGGGTTAGGGTTAGGGTTAGGGCTAGGGTTACGTACATGCCATGCACAGCTGAGGTTTAGAGTTCCCTTTAGGGATAGGCCTCTAAGGGTCAGGGTTAGGGTTAGGGTTAGGTTTAGGGTTAGGGTTACGGTTAGGGTTAGGGTTACGGTTAGGGTTAGGGTTAGGGTTACCTACATGCCATGCACAGCTGAGGTTTAGAGTTGCGTTTAGGGTTAGGCCTCTTAGGGTCAGGATTAAGGTTAGGGTTATGGTTAGGGTTAGGGTTAGGTACATGCCATGCACAGCTGAGGTTTAGAGTTCCGTTTAGCGATAGGCCTCTTAGAGTCAGGATTAGGGTTAGGGTTAGGGTTAGGGTTAGGGTTAGGGTTAGGGTTACCTACATGCCATGCACAGCTGAGGTTTAGAGTTCCGTTTAGGGTTAGGTCTCTTAGGGTTAGGGTTAGGGTTAGGGTTAGGGTTAGGGTTAGTGTTAGGGTTAGGGTTAGGGTTAGGGTTAGGGTTAGGGTTACGGTTAGGGTTAGGGTTAGGGTTAGGGTTAGGGTTAGGGTTAGGGTTAGGGTTACCTACATGCCATGCACAGCTGAGGTTTAGAGTTGCGTTTAGGGTTAGGCCTCTTAGGGTCAGGGTTAGGGTTAGGGTTAGGGTTAGGGTTAGGGTTAGGGTTAGGGTTAGGGTTAGGGCTAGGGTTACGTACATGCCATGCACAGATGAGGTTTAGAGTTGCGTTTAGGGTTAGGCCTCTAAGGGTCAGGATTAGGGTTAGGGTTATGGTTAGAGTTAGGTTTAGGGTTAGGGTTACCTACATGCCATGCACAGCTGAGGTTTAGAGTTCCATTTAGGGTTAGGTCTCTTAGGTTTAGTGTTAAGGTTAGAGTTAGGGTTAGGGTTAGAGTTAGGGTTAGGGTTAGGTACATGCCATGCACAGCTGAGGTTTAGAGTTCCGTTTAGGGTTAGGTCTCTTAGGGTTAGGGTTAGGGTTAGGGTTAGGGTTAGGGTTAGGGTTAGGGTTACGGTTACGGTTACGGTTAGGGTTAGGGTTAGGGTTAGGGTTAGGGTTAGGGTTAGCGTTAGGGTTAGGGTTAGGGTTAGGGTTACCTACATGCCATGCACAGCTGAGGTTTAGTGTTGCGTTTAGGTTTAGGCCTCTTAGGGTTAGGGTTAGGGTTAGGGTTAGGGTTAGGGTTACCTACATGCCATGCACAGCTGAGGTTTAGAGTTCCGTTTAGCGTTAGGTCTCTTAGGGTTAGGGTTAGGGTTAGGGTTAGGGTTAGGGTTAGGGTTAGGGTTAAGGTTAGGGTTACGGTTACGGTTAGGGTTAGGGTTAGGGTTACGGTTAGGGTTAGGTACATGCCATGCACAGCTGAGGTTTAGAGTTGCGTTTAGGGTTAGGCCTCTTAGGGTTAGGGTTAGGGTTAGGGTTAGGGTTAGGGTTAGGGTTAGGGTTACGTACATGCCATGCACAGCTGAGGTTTAGAGTTGTGTTTAGGGTTAGGTCTCTTAGGGTTAGGGTTAGGGTTAGGGTTAGGGTTAGGGTTAGGGTTAGGGTTAGGGTTAGGGTTAGGGTTAGGTACATGCCATGCACAGCTGAGGTTTAGAGTTCCGTTTAGGGTTAGGTCTCTTAGGGTTAGGGTTAGGGTTAGAGTTAGGGTTAGGGTTAGGGTTAGGGTTAGGGTTAGGGTTACGTACATGCCATGCAAAGCTGAGGTTTAGAGCTCCGTTTAGGGTTAGGTCTCTTAGGGTTAGGGTTAGGGTTAGGGTTAGGGTTAGGGTTAGGGTTAGGGTTACGTACATGCCATGCACAGCTGAGGTTTAGAGTTGCGTTTAGGGTTAGGCATCTTAGGGTTAGGGTTAGGGTTAGGGTTAGGGTTACCTACATGCCATGCACAGCTGAGGTTTAGAGTTCCGTTTAGGGTTAGGCCTCTTAGGGTTAGGGTTAGGGTTAGGGTTAGGGTTAGGGTTAGGGTTACGGTTACGGTTACGGTTACGGTTAGGCTTACGGTTAGGGTTAGGGTTAGGGTTAGGGTTAGGGTTAGCGTTAGGGTTACGGTTAGGGTTACGGTTAGGGTTAGGGTTAGGGTTAGGGTTAGGGTTAGGGTTAGGGTTACGTACGTGCCATGCACAGCTGAGGTTTAGAGTTCCGTTTAGGGATAGGCCTCTTAGGGTCAGCATTAGGGTTAGGGTTAGGGTTAGGGTTAGGGTTAGCGTTAGGGTTAGGGTTAGGGTTAGGGTTACGGTTAGGGTTAGGGTTAGGGTTAGGGTTAGGGTTACGGTTACGGTTAGGGTTAGGGTTACCTACATGCCATGCACAGCTGAGGTTTAGAGTTGCATTTAGGGTTAGGCCTCTTAGGGTTAGGGTTAGGGTTAGTGTTAGGGTTAGGGTTAGGGTTACGTACATGCCATGCACAGCTGAGGTTTAGAGTTGCGTTTAGGGTTAGGCCTCTTAGGGTTAGGGTTAGGGTTATGGTTAGGGTTAGCGTTAGGGTTACGGTTAGGGTTAGGGTTAGGGTTAGGGTTAGGGTTAGGGTTAGGGTTAGGGTTAGGGTTAGGGTTAGCGTTAGGGTTACGGTTAGGGTTAGGGTTAGGGTTAGGGTTAGGGTTAGGGTTAGGGTTAGGGTTACCTACATGCCATGCACAGCTGAGGTTTAGAGTTCCGTTTAGGGATAGGCCGCTTAGAGTCAGGATTAGGGTTAGGGTTAGGGTTAGGGTTAGGGTTAGGGTTAGGGTTAGGGTTAGGGTTACGTACATGCCATGCACAGCTGAGGTTTAGAGTTGCGTTTAGGGTTAGGCATCTTAGGGTTAGGGTTAGGGTTAGGGTTAGGGTTACCTACATGCCATGCACAGCTGAGGTTTAGAGTTCCGTTTAGGGTTAGGCCTCTTAGGGTTAGGGTTAGGGTTAGGGTTAGGGTTAGGGTTAGGGTTACGGTTAGGGTTAGGGTTAGGGTTAGGGTTACGGTTACGGTTAGGGTTAGGGTTAGGGTTACAGTTACCTACATGCCATGCACAGCTGAGGTTTAGAGTTGCGTTTAGGGTTAGGCCTCTTAGGGTTACGGTTAGGGTTAGGGTTAGGGTTAGGGTTAGGGTTAGGGTTAGGGTTAGGGTTAGGGTTAAGTGCATGCCATGCACAGCTGAGGTTTTGAGTTCCGTTTAGGGTTAGGCCTCTTAGGGTCAGGGTTAGGGTTAGGGTTAGGGTTAGGGTTAGGGTTAGGGTTAGGGCTAGGATTACGTACATGTCATGCACAGCTGAGGTTTAGAGTTCCCTTTAGGGATAGGCCTCTTAGGGTCAGGATTAGGGTTAGGTTTAGGGTTAGGGTTAGGGTTAGGGTTACGTACATGCCATGCACAGCGGAGGTTTAGAGCTCCGTTTAGTGTTAACTCTCTTAGGGTCAGTTTTAGGGTTAGGGTTAGGGTTAGGGTTAGGGTTTGCGTTAGGGTTACGGTTAGGGTTAGGGTTAGGGTTACCTACATGCCATGCACAGCTGAGGTTTAGAGTTGCGTTTAGGGTTAGGCCTCTTAGGGTCAGGATTAAGGTTAGGGTTATGGTTAGGGTTAGGGTTAGGTACATGCCATGCACAGCTGAGGTTTAGAGTTCCGTTTAGCGATAGGCCTCTTAGAGTCAGGATTAGGGTTAGGGTTAGGGTTAGGGTTAGGGTTAGGGTTAGGGTTACCTACATGCCATGCACAGCTGAGGTTTAGAGTTCCGTTTAGGGTTAGGTCTCTTAGGGTTAGGGTTAGGGTTAGGGTTAGGGTTAGGGTTAGTGTTAGGGTTAGGGTTAGGGTTAGGGTTAGGGTTAGGGTTACGGTTAGGGTTAGGGTTAGGGTTAGGGTTAGGGTTAGGGTTAGGGTTAGGGTTACCTACATGCCATGCACAGCTGAGGTTTAGAGTTGCGTTTAGGGTTAGGCCTCTTAGGGTCAGGGTTAGGGTTAGGGTTAGGGTTAGGGTTAGGGTTAGGGTTAGGGTTAGGGTTAGGGCTAGGGTTACGTACATGCCATGCACAGATGAGGTTTAGAGTTGCGTTTAGGGTTAGGCCTCTAAGGGTCAGGATTAGGGTTAGGGTTATGGTTAGAGTTAGGTTTAGGGTTAGGGTTACCTACATGCCATGCACAGCTGAGGTTTAGAGTTCCATTTAGGGTTAGGTCACTTAGGTTTAGAGTTAAGGTTAGAGTTAGGGTTAGGGTTAGAGTTAGGGTTAGGGTTAGGTACATGCCATGCACAGCTGAGGTTTAGAGTTCCGTTTAGGGTTAGGTCTCTTAGGGTTAGGGTTAGGGTTAGGGTTAGGGTTAGGGTTAGGGTTAGGGTTAGGGTTACGGTTAGGGTTAGGGTTAGGGTTAGGGTTAGGGTTAGGGTTAGCGTTAGGGTTAGGGTTAGGGTTAGGGTTACCTACATGCCATGCACAGCTGAGGTTTAGTGTTGCGTTTAGGTTTAGGCCTCTTAGGGTTAGGGTTAGGGTTAGGGTTAGGGTTAGGGTTACCTACATGCCATGCACAGCTGAGGTTTAGAGTTCCGTTTAGCGTTAGGTCTCTTAGGGTTAGGGTTAGGGTTAGGGTTAGGGTTAGGGTTAGGGTTAGGGTTAAGGTTAGGGTTACGGTTACGGTTAGGGTTAGGGTTAGGGTTACGGTTAGGGTTAGGTACATGCCATGCACAGCTGAGGTTTAGAGTTGCGTTTAGGGTTAGGCCTCTTAGGGTTAGGGTTAGGGTTAGGGTTAGGGTTAGGGTTAGGGTTAGGGTTACGTACATGCCATGCACAGCTGAGGTTTAGAGTTGCGTTTAGGGTTAGGTCTCTTAGGGTTAGGGTTAGGGTTAGGGTTAGGGTTAGGGTTAGGGTTAGGGTTAGGGTTAGGGTTAGGGTTAGGTACATGCCATGCACAGCTGAGGTTTAGAGTTCCGTTTAGGGTTAGGTCTCTTAGGGTTAGGGTTAGGGTTAGAGTTAGGGTTAGGGTTAGGGTTAGGGTTAGGGTTACGTACATGCCATGCAAAGCTGAGGTTTAGAGCTCCGTTTAGGGTTAGGTCTCTTAGGGTTAGGGTTAGGGTTAGGGTTAGGGTTAGGGTTAGGGTTAGGGTTACGTACATGCCATGCACAGCTGAGGTTTAGAGTTCCGTTTAGGGTTAGGCATCTTAGGGTTAGGGTTAGGGTTAGGGTTAGGGTTACCTACATGCCATGCACAGCTGAGGTTTAGAGTTCCGTTTAGGGTTAGGCCTCTTAGGGTTAGGGTTAGGGTTAGGGTTAGGGTTAGGGTTAGGGTTACGGTTAGGGTTAGGGTTAGGGTTACCTACATGCCATGCACAGCTGAGGTTTAGAGTTGCGTTTAGGGTTAGGCCTCTTAGGGTTAGGGTTAGGGTTAGGGTTAGGGTTAGGGTTAGGGTTAGGGTTAGGGTTAGGGTTAGGGTTAGGGTTAAGTGCATGCCATGCACAGCTAGAGGTTTTGAGTTCCGTTTAGGGTTAGGCCTCTTAGGGTCAGCGTTAGGGTTCGGGTTAGGGTTAGGGCTGGGGTTACGTACATGACATGCACAGCTGAGGTTTAGAGTTCCCTTTAGGGATAGGCCTCTTAGGGTCAGCATTAGGGTTAGGGTTAGGGTTAGGGTTAGGGTTAGCGTTAGGGTTAGGGTTAGGGTTAGGGTTACGGTTAGGGTTAGGGTTAGGGTTAGGGTTAGGGTTACGGTTACGGTTAGGGTTAGGGTTAGGGTTACCTGCATGCCATGCACAGCTGAGGTTTAGAGTTGCGTTTAGGGTTAGGCCTCTTAGGGTTAGAGTTAGGGTTAGGGTTAGGGTTACCTACATGCCATGCACAGCTGAGGTTTAGAGTTGCGTTTAGGGTTAGGCCTCTAAGGGTTAGAGTTAGGGTTAGGTTTAGGGTTAGGGTTAGGGTTAGGGTTAGGGTTACGGTTAGGGTTAGGGTTACCTACATGCCATGCACAGCTGAGGTTTAGAGTTGCATTTAGGGTTAGGCCTCTTAGGGTTAGGGTTAGGGTTAGTGTTAGGGTTAGGGTTAGGGTTACGTACATGCCATGCACAGCTGAGGTTTAGAGTTGCGTTTAGGGTTAGGCCTCTTAGGGTTAGGGTTAGGGTTAGGGTTAGGGTTAGGGTTAGGGTTAGGGTTACGTACATGCCATGCACAGCTGAGGTTTAGAGTTGCGTTTAGGGTTAGGCCTCTTAGGGTTAGGGTTAGGGTTAGGGTTAGGGTTAGGGTTAGGGTTAGGTACATGCCATGCACAGCTGAGGTTTAGAGTTCCGTTTAGGTTTAGGTCTCTTAGGGTTAGGGTTAGGGTTAGGGTTAGGGTTAGAGTTACGTACATGCCATGCACAGCGGAGGTTTAGAGCTCCGTTTAGGGTTAACTCTCTTAGGGTCAGTTTTAGGGTTAGGGTTAGGGTTAGGGTTAGGGTTAGGGTTAGGGTTAGGGTTAGGGTTAGGGTTAGCGTTAGGGTTACGGTTAGGGTTAGGGTTAGGGTTAGGGTTAGGGTTAGGGTTAGGGTTAGGGTTAGGGTTACCTACATGCCATGCACAGCTGAGTTTTAGAGTTCCGTTTAGGGATAGGCCGCTTAGAGTCAGGATTAGGGTTAGGGTTAGGGTTAGGGTTAGGGTTAGGGTTAGGGTTAGGGTTAGGGTTACGTACATGCCATGCACAGCTGAGGTTTAGAGTTGCGTTTAGGGTTAGGCATCTTAGGGTTAGGGTTAGGGTTAGGGTTAGGGTTACCTACATGCCATGCACAGCTGAGGTTTAGAGTTCCGTTTAGGGTTAGGCCTCTTAGGGTTAGGGTTAGGGTTAGGGTTAGGGTTAGGGTTAGGGTTACGGTTAGGGTTAGGGTTAGGGTTAGGGTTACGGTTACGGTTAGGGTTAGGGTTAGGGTTACGGTTACCTACATGCCATGCACAGCTGAGGTTTAGAGTTGCGTTTAGGGTTAGGCCTCTTAGGGTTACGGTTAGGGTTAGGGTTAGGGTTAGGGTTAGGGTTAGGGTTAGGGTTAGGGTTAGGGTTAAGTGCATGCCATGCACAGCTGAGGTTTTGAGTTCCGTTTAGGGTTAGGCCTCTTAGGGTCAGGGTTAGGGTTAGGGTTAGGGTTAGGGTTAGGGTTAGGGTTAGGGCTAGGATTACGTACATGTCATGCACAGCTGAGGTTTAGAGTTCCCTTTAGGGATAGGCCTCTTAGGGTCAGGATTAGGGTTAGGTT
>NW_026599611.1:801764-811764 GCF_023634155.1 Falco peregrinus | reverse complement strand
CTGAGGTTTAGAGTTCCGTTTAGGGTTAGGTCTCTTAGGGTTAGGGTTAGGGTTAGGGTTAGGGTTAGGGTTAGGGTTAGGGTTAGGGTTACGTACATGCCATGCAAAGCTGAGGTTTAGAGCTCCGTTTAGGGTTAGGTCTCTTAGGGTTAGGGTTAGGGTTAGGGTTAGGGTTAGGGTTAGGGTTAGGGTTAGGGTTAGGGTTAGGTACATGCCATGCACAGCTGAGGTTTAGAGTTGCGTTTATGGTTAGGCATCTTAGGGTTAGGGTTAGGGTTAGGGTTAGGGTTACCTACATGCCATGCACAGCTGAGGTTTAGAGTTCCGTTTAGGGTTAGGCCTCTTAGGGTTAGGGTTAGGGTTAGGGTTAGGGTTAGGGTTAGGGTTAGGGTTAGGGTTAGGGTTAGGGTTAGGGTTAGGGTTACCTACATGCCATGCACAGCTGAGGTTTAGAGTTGCGTTTAGGGTTAGGCCTCTTAGGGTTAGGGTTAGGGTTAGGGTTAGGGTTAGGGCTAGGGTTACGTACATGACATGCACAGCTGAGGTTTAGAGTTCCCTTTAGGGATAGGCCTCTTAGGGTCAGGATTCGGGTTAGGGTTAGGGTTAGGGTTAGGGTTGAGGTTAGGGTTACGGTTACGGTTACGGTTACGGTTAGGCTTACGGTTAGGGTTAGGGTTAGGGTTAGGGTTAGGGTTAGGGTTAGGGTTAGCGTTAGGGTTATGGTTAGGTTTAGGGTTAGGGTTAGGGTTAGGGTTAGGGTTAGGGTTAGGGTTAGGGTTAGGGTTAGGGTTAGGGTTAGGGTTAGGGTTAGGGTTAGGGTTAGGGTTACGTACGTGCCATGCACAGCTGAGGTTTAGAGTTCCGTTTAGGGATAGGCCTCTTAGGGTCAGCATTAGGGTTAGGGTTAGGGTTAGCGTTAGGGTTAGGGTTAGGGTTAGGGTTAGGGTTACGGTTAGGGTTAGGGTTACGGTTAGGGTTAGGGTTAGGGTTAGGGTTACGGTTACGGTTAGGGTTAGGGTTAGGGTTACCTGCATGCCATGCACAGCTGAGGTTTAGAGTTGCGTTTAGGGTTAGGCCTCTTAGGGTTAGCGTTAGGGTTAGGGTTAGGGTTAGGGTTACCTACATGCCATGCACAGCTGAGGTTTAGAGTTGCGTTTAGGGTTAGGCCTCTAAGGGTTAGAGTTAGGGTTAGGTTTAGGGTTAGGGTTAGGGTTAGGGTTAGGGTTAGGGTTAGGGTTAGGGTTACCTACATGCCATGCACAGCTGAGGTTTAGAGTTGCATTTAGGGTTAGGCCTCTTAGGGTTAGGGTTAGGGTTAGTGTTAGGGTTAGGGTTAGGGTTACGTACATGCCATGCACAGCTGAGGTTTAGAGTTGCGTTTAGGGTTAGGCCTCTTAGGGTTAGGGTTAGGGTTAGGGTTAGGGTTAGGGTTAGGGTTAGGGTTAGGGTTAAGTGCATGCCATGCACAGCTGAGGTTTTGAGTTCCGTTTAGGGTTAGGCCTCTTAGGGTCAGGGTTAGGGTTAGGGTTAGGGTTAGGGTTAGGGTTAGGGTTAGGGCTAGGATTACGTACATGTCATGCACAGCTGAGGTTTAGAGTTCCCTTTAGGGATAGGCCTCTTAGGGTCAGGATTAGGGTTAGGGTTAGGGTTAGGGTTAGGGTTAGGGTTACCTACATGCCATGCACAGCTGAGGTTTAGAGTTCCGTTTAGGGTTAGGTCTCTTAGGGTTAGGGTTAGGGTTAGGGTTAGGGTTAGTGTTAGGGTTACGTACATGCCATGCACAGCGGAGGTTTAGAGCTCCGTTTAGTGTTAACTCTCTTAGGGTCAGTTTTAGGGTTAGGGTTAGGGTTAGGGTTAGGGTTTGCGTTAGGGTTACGGTTAGGGTTAGGGTTAGGGTTAGGGTTAGGGTTGGGTTAGGGTTACGTACATGCCATGCACAGCTGAGGTTTAGAGTTCCGTTTAGGGATAGGCCTCTTAGGGTCAGAATTAGGGTTAGGGTTAGGGTTAGGGTTAGGGTTCGGGTTAGGTTTAGGGTTAGGGTTAGGGTTCGGGTTAGGGTTAGGGTTAGGGTTAGGGTTACCTACATGCCATGCACAGCTGAGGTTTTGAGTTCCGTTTAGGGTTAGGCCTCTTAGGGTCAGGGTTAGGGTTAGGGTTAGGGTTAGGGTTAGGATTACCTACATGCCATGCACAGCTGAGGTTTTGAGTTCCGTTTAGGGTTAGGCCTCTTAGGGTCAGGGTTAGGGTTAGGGTTAGGGTTAGGGTTAGGGTTAGGGTTAGGGTTAGGGTTAGGGTTAGGGCTAGGGTTACGTACATGCCATGCACAGCTGAGGTTTAGAGTTCCATTTAGGGATAGGCCTCTTAGGGTCAGGATTAGGGTTAGGGTTAGGGTTAGGGTTAGGGTTAGGGTTAGGGTTACCTACCTGCCATGCACAGCTGAGGTTTAGAGTTCCATTTAGGGTTAGGTCTCTTAGGTTTAGTGTTAAGGTTAGAGTTAGGGTTAGGGTTAGGGTTAGGGTTAGGGTTACCTACATGCCATGCACAGCTGAGGTTTAGAGTTCCGTTTAGGGTTAGGCCTCTTAGGGTTAGGGTTAGGGTTAGGGTTAGGGTTAGGGTTAGGGTTAGGGTTAGGGTTAGGGTTAGGGTTAGGGTTAGGGTTACCTACATGCCATGCACAGCTGAGGTTTAGAGTTGCGTTTAGGGTTAGGCCTCTTAGGGTTAGGGTTAGGGTTAGGGTTAGGGTTAGGGCTAGGGTTACGTACATGACATGCACAGCTGAGGTTTAGAGTTCCCTTTAGGGATAGGCCTCTTAGGGTCAGGATTCGGGTTAGGGTTAGGGTTAGGGTTAGGGTTGAGGTTAGGGTTACGGTTACGGTTACGGTTACGGTTAGGCTTACGGTTAGGGTTAGGGTTAGGGTTAGGGTTAGGGTTAGGGTTAGGGTTAGCGTTAGGGTTATGGTTAGGTTTAGGGTTAGGGTTAGGGTTAGGGTTAGGGTTAGGGTTAGGGTTAGGGTTAGGGTTAGGGTTAGGGTTAGGGTTAGGGTTAGGGTTAGGGTTAGGGTTACGTACGTGCCATGCACAGCTGAGGTTTAGAGTTCCGTTTAGGGATAGGCCTCTTAGGGTCAGCATTAGGGTTAGGGTTAGGGTTAGCGTTAGGGTTAGGGTTAGGGTTAGGGTTAGGGTTACGGTTAGGGTTAGGGTTACGGTTAGGGTTAGGGTTAGGGTTAGGGTTACGGTTACGGTTAGGGTTAGGGTTAGGGTTACCTGCATGCCATGCACAGCTGAGGTTTAGAGTTGCGTTTAGGGTTAGGCCTCTTAGGGTTAGCGTTAGGGTTAGGGTTAGGGTTAGGGTTACCTACATGCCATGCACAGCTGAGGTTTAGAGTTGCGTTTAGGGTTAGGCCTCTAAGGGTTAGAGTTAGGGTTAGGTTTAGGGTTAGGGTTAGGGTTAGGGTTAGGGTTAGGGTTAGGGTTAGGGTTACCTACATGCCATGCACAGCTGAGGTTTAGAGTTGCATTTAGGGTTAGGCCTCTTAGGGTTAGGGTTAGGGTTAGTGTTAGGGTTAGGGTTAGGGTTACGTACATGCCATGCACAGCTGAGGTTTAGAGTTGCGTTTAGGGTTAGGCCTCTTAGGGTTAGGGTTAGGGTTAGGGTTAGGGTTAGGGTTAGGGTTAGGGTTAGGGTTAAGTGCATGCCATGCACAGCTGAGGTTTTGAGTTCCGTTTAGGGTTAGGCCTCTTAGGGTCAGGGTTAGGGTTAGGGTTAGGGTTAGGGTTAGGGTTAGGGTTAGGGCTAGGATTACGTACATGTCATGCACAGCTGAGGTTTAGAGTTCCCTTTAGGGATAGGCCTCTTAGGGTCAGGATTAGGGTTAGGGTTAGGGTTAGGGTTAGGGTTAGGGTTACCTACATGCCATGCACAGCTGAGGTTTAGAGTTCCGTTTAGGGTTAGGTCTCTTAGGGTTAGGGTTAGGGTTAGGGTTAGGGTTAGTGTTAGGGTTACGTACATGCCATGCACAGCGGAGGTTTAGAGCTCCGTTTAGTGTTAACTCTCTTAGGGTCAGTTTTAGGGTTAGGGTTAGGGTTAGGGTTAGGGTTTGCGTTAGGGTTACGGTTAGGGTTAGGGTTAGGGTTAGGGTTAGGGTTGGGTTAGGGTTACGTACATGCCATGCACAGCTGAGGTTTAGAGTTCCGTTTAGGGATAGGCCTCTTAGGGTCAGAATTAGGGTTAGGGTTAGGGTTAGGGTTAGGGTTCGGGTTAGGTTTAGGGTTAGGGTTAGGGTTCGGGTTAGGGTTAGGGTTAGGGTTAGGGTTACCTACATGCCATGCACAGCTGAGGTTTTGAGTTCCGTTTAGGGTTAGGCCTCTTAGGGTCAGGGTTAGGGTTAGGGTTAGGGTTAGGGTTAGGATTACCTACATGCCATGCACAGCTGAGGTTTTGAGTTCCGTTTAGGGTTAGGCCTCTTAGGGTCAGGGTTAGGGTTAGGGTTAGGGTTAGGGTTAGGGTTAGGGTTAGGGTTAGGGTTAGGGTTAGGGCTAGGGTTACGTACATGCCATGCACAGCTGAGGTTTAGAGTTCCATTTAGGGATAGGCCTCTTAGGGTCAGGATTAGGGTTAGGGTTAGGGTTAGGGTTAGGGTTAGGGTTAGGGTTACCTACCTGCCATGCACAGCTGAGGTTTAGAGTTCCATTTAGGGTTAGGTCTCTTAGGTTTAGTGTTAAGGTTAGAGTTAGGGTTAGGGTTAGAGTTAGGGTTAGGGTTAGGTACATGCCATGCACAGCTGAGGTTTAGAGTTCCGTTTAGGGTTAGGTCTCTTAGGGTTAGGGTTAGGGTTAGGGTTAGGGTTAGGGTTAGGGTTAGGCTTACGGTTAGGGTTAGGGTTAGGGTTAGGGTTAGGGTTAGGGTTAGCGTTAGGGTTACGGTTAGGGTTAGGGTTAGGGTTAGGGTTAGGGTTAGGGTTAGGGTTAGGGTTAGGGTTACGTACGTGCCATGCACAGATGAGGTTTAGAGTTCCGTTTAGGCATAGGCCTCTTAGGGTCAGGATTAGGGTTAGGGTTAGGGTTAGGGTTAGGGTTAGGGTTACGGTTAGGGTTAGGGTTACGGTTAGGGTTAGGGTTAGGGTTAGGGTTAGGGTTACGTACATGCCATGCACAGCTGAGGTTTAGAGTTGCAATTAGGTTTAGGCCTCTTAGGGTTAGGGTTAGGGTTAGGGTTAGGGTTAGGGTTAGGGTTAGGGTTACGTACATGCCATGCACAGCTGAGGTTTAGAGTTGCGTTTAGGGTTAGGCCTCTTAGGGTTAGGGTTAGGGTTAGGGTTAGGGTTAGGGTTAGGGTTAGGGTTAGGTACATGCCATGCACAGCTGAGGTTTAGAGTTCCGTTTAGGTTTAGGTCTCTTAGGGTTAGGGTTAGGGTTAGGGTTAGGGTTAGGGTTACGTACATGCCATGCACAGCGGAGGTTTAGAGCTCCGTTTAGGGTTAACTCTCTTAGGGTCAGTTTTAGGGTTAGGGTTAGGGTTAGGGTTAGGGTTAGGGTTAGGGTTAGGGTTAGCGTTAGGGTTACGGTTAGGGTTAGGGTTAGGGTTAGGGTTAGGGTTAGGGTTAGGATTACGTACATGCCATGCACAGCTGAGGTTTAGAGTTCCGTTTAGGGATAGGCCGCTTAGAGTCAGGATTAGGGTTAGCGTTAGGGTTAGGGTTAGGGTTAGGGTTAGGGTTACATACCTGCCATGCACAGCTGAGGTTTAGAGTTGCGTTTAGGGTTAGGCCTCTTAGGGTTAGGGTTAGGGTTACGGTTAGGGTTAGGGTTAGGTCTACGGTTAGGGTTAGGGTTAGTGTTAGGGTTAGCGTTAGGTTTACGGTTAGGGTTAGGGTTAGGGTTAGGGTTAGGGTTAGGGTTACGTACATGCCATGCACAGCTGAGGTTTAGAGTTCCGTTTAGGGATAGGCCTCTTAGGGTCAGGATTAGGGTTAGGGTTAGGGTTAGGGTTAGGGTTAGGGTTAGGGTTAGGGTTACGGTTAGGTTTAGGGTTAGGGTTAGGGTTAGGGTTAGGGTTAGCGTTAGGGTTACGGTTAGGGTTAGGGTTAGGGTTAGGGTTAGGGTTACGGTTAGGGTTAGGGTTAGGGTTAGGGTTACCTACATGCCATGCACAGCTGAGGTTTAGAGTTGCGTTTAGGGTTAGGCCTCTTAGGGTTAGGGTTAGGGTTAGGGTTAGGGTTAGGGTTAAGTGCATGCCATGCACAGCTGAGGTTTTGAGTTCCGTTTAGGGTTACGCCTCTTAGGGTCAGGGTTAGGGTTAGGGTTAGGGTTAGGTCTAGGGTTACGTACATGCCATGCACAGCTGAGGTTTAGAGTTCCCTTTAGGGATAGGCCTCTAAGGGTCAGGGTTAGGGTTTGGGTTAGGGTTAGGGTTAGGGTTAGGGTTAGGGTTAGGGTTAGGGTTACGGTTAGGGTTAGGGTTACCTACATGCCATGCACAGCTGAGGTTTAGAGTTGCGTTTAGGGTTAGGCCTCTTAGGGTCAGGATTAAGGTTAGGGTTAGGGTTAGGGTTAGGGTTAGGTACATGCCATGCACAGCTGAGGTTTAGAGTTCCGTTTAGGGTTAGGTCTCTTACGGTTAGGGTTAGGGTTAGGGTTAGGGTTAGGGTTAGGGTTAGGGTTACCTACATGCCATGCACAGCTGAGGTTTAGAGTTCCGTTTAGGGTTAGGTCTCTTAGGGTTAGGGTTAGGGTTAGGGTTAGGGTTAGGGTTAGTGTTAGGGTTAGGGTTAGGTTTAGGGTTAGCGTTAGGGTTACGGTTAGTGTTAGGGTTAGGGTTAGGGTTAGGGTTAGGGTTAGGGTTAGGGTTACCTACATGCCATGCACAGCTGAGGTTTAGAGTTCCGTTTAGGGTTAGGTCTCTTAGGGTTAGGGTTAGGGTTAGGGTTAGGGTTAGGGTTAGGGTTAGGGTTACTGTTAGGGTTAGGGTTAGGGTTAGGGTTAAGGTTGGGTTAGCGTTAGGGTTAGGATTAGGGTTAGGGTTACGTACATGCCATGCACAGCTGAGGTTTAGAGTTGCGTTTAGGTTTAGGCCTCTTAGGGTTAGGGTTAGGGTTAGGGTTAGGGTTAGGGTTACCTACATGCCATGCACAGCTGAGGTTTAGAGTTCCGTTTAGCGTTAGGTCTCTTAGGGTTAGGGTTAGGGTTAGGGTTAGGGTTAGGGTTAGGGTTAGGGTTAAGGTTAGGGTTACGGTTACGGTTAGGGTTAGGGTTAAGGTTAGGGTTACCTACATGCCATGCACAGCTGAGGTTTAGAGTTGCGTTTAGGGTTAGGCCTCTTAGGGTTAGGGTTAGGGTTAGGGTTAGGGTTAGGGTTAGGGTTAGGGTTACGTACATGTTATGCACAGCTGAGGTTTAGAGTTCCGTTTAGGGATAGGCCTCTTAGGGTCAGAATTAGGGTTAGGGTTAGGGTTAGGGTTAGGGTTAGGGTTAGGTTTAGGGTTAGGGTTAGGGTTAGGGTTAGGGTTAGGGTTAGGGTTAGGGTTAGGGTTAGGGTTAGGGTTACCTACATGCCATGCACAGCTGAGGTTTTGAGTTCCGTTTAGGGTTAGGCCTCTTAGGGTCAGGGTTAGGGTTAGGGTTAGGGTTAGGGTTAGGGTTACCTACATGCCATGCACAGCTGAGGTTTTGAGTTCCGTTTAGGGTTAGGCCTCTTAGGGTCAGGGTTAGGGATAGGGTTAGGGTTAGGGTTAGGGTTAGGGTTAGGGTTAGGGTTAGGGTTACGTACATGCCATGCACAGCTGAGGTTTAGAGTTCCGTTTAGGGATAGGCCGCTTAGGGTCAGGATTAGGGTTAGGGTTAGGGTTAGGGTTAGGGTTAGGGTTACGGTTAGGGTTAGGGTTACGGTTAGGGTTAGGGTTAGGGTTAGGGTTACGGTTACGTACATGCCATGCACAGCTGAGGTTTAGAGTTGCAATTAGGTTTAGGCCTCTTAGGGTTAGGGTTAGGGTTAGGGTTAGGGTTAGGGTTAGGGTTAGGGTTAGGGTTACGTACATGCCATGCACAGCTGAGGTTTAGAGTTGCGTTTAGGGTTAGGCCTCTTAGGGTTAGGGTTAGGGTTAGGGTTAGGGTTAGGGTTAGGGTTAGGGTTAGGGTTAGGTACATGCCATGCACAGCTGAGGTTTAGAGTTCCGTTTAGGTTTAGGTCTCTTAGGGTTAGGGTTAGGGTTAGGGTTAGGGTTAGGGTTACGTACATGCCATGCACAGCGGAGGTTTAGAGCTCCGTTTAGGGTTAACTGTCTTAGGGTCAGTTTTAGGGTAAGAGTTAGGGTTAGGGTTAGGGTTAGGGTTAGGGTTAGGGTTAGCGTTAGGGTTACGGTTAGGGTTAGGGTTAGGGTTAGGGTTAGGGTTAGGGTTAGGGTTAGGGTTACGTACATGCCATGCACAGCTGAGGTTTATAGTTCCGTTTAGGGATAGGCCGCTTAGGGTCAGGATTAGGGTTAGGGTTAGGGTTAGGGTTAGGGTTAGGGTTAGGGTTAGCGTTAGGGTTACGGTTAGGGTTAGGGTTAGGGTTAGGGTTAGGTACATGCCATGCACAGCTGAGGTTTAGAGTTCCGTTTAGGGTTACGTCTCTTAGGGTTAGGGTTAGGGTTAGGGTTAGGGTTAGGGTTACGTACATGCCATGCACAGCGGAGGTTTAGAGCTCCGTTTAGGGTTAGGTCTCTTAGGGTTAGGGTTAGGGTTAGGGTTAGGGTTAGGGTTAGGGTTAGGGTTAGGGTTAGGGTTAGGGTTAGGGTTAGGGTTAGGGTTAGGGCTAGGGTTACGTACATGCCATGCACAGCTGAGGTTTAGAGTTCCATTTAGGGATAGGCCTCTTAGGGTCAGGATTAGGGTTAGGGTTAGGGTTAGAGTTAGGGTTAGGGTTAGGGTTACCTACCTGCCATGCACAGCTGAGGTTTAAAGTTCCATTTAGGGTTAGGTCTCTTAGGTTTAGTGTTAAGGTTAGAGTTAGGGTTAGGGTTAGAGTTAGGGTTAGGGTTAGGTACATGCCATGCACAGCTGAGGTTTAGAGTTCCGTTTAGGGATAGGCCTCTTAGGGTCAGGATTAGGGTTAGGGTTAGGGTTAGGGTTAGGGTTAGGGTTACGGTTAGGGTTAGGGTTACGGTTAGGGTTAGGGTTAGGGTTAGGGTTACGGTTACGTACATGCCATGCACAGCTGAGGTTTAGAGTTGCAATTAGGTTTAGGCCTCTTAGGGTTAGGGTTAGGGTTAGGGTTAGGGTTAGGGTTAGGGTTAGGGTTAGGGTTAGGGTTAGGGTTAGGGTTACGTACATGCCATGCACAGCTGAGGTTTAGAGTTGCGTTTAGGGTTAGGCCTCTTAGGGTTAGGGTTAGGGTTAGGGTTAGGGTTAGGGTTAGGGTTAGGGTTAGGTACATGCCATGCACAGCTGAGGTTTAGAGTTCCGTTTAGGTTTAGGTCTCTTAGGGTTAGGGTTAGGGTTAGGGTTAGGGTTAGGGTTACGTACATGCCATGCACAGCGGAGGTTTAGAGCTCCGTTTAGGGTTAGGTCTCTTAGGGTTAGGGTTAGGGTTAGGGTTAGGGTTAGGGTTAGGGTTAGGGTTAGGGTTAGGGTTAGCGTTAGGGTTACGGTTAGGGTTAGGGTTAGGGTTAGGGTTAGGGTTAGGGTTAGGGTTAGGGTTACGTACATGCCATGCACAGCTGAGGTTTAGAGTTCCGTTTAGGGAAAGGCCGCTTAGGGTCAGGATTAGGGTTAGGGTTAGGGTTAGGGTTAGGGTTAGGGTTAGGGTTACGCTTAGGTTTAGGGTTAGGGTTAGGGTTAGGGTTAGAGTTAGGGTTAAGGTTAGGGTTAGGGTTAGGGTTAGGGTTAGGGTTAGGTACATGCCATGCACAGCTGAGGTTTAGAGTTCCGTTTAGGGTTAGGTCTCTTAGGGTTAGGGTTAGGGTTAGGGTTAGGGTTAGGGTTACGTACATGCCATGCACAGCGGAGGTTTAGAGCTCCGTTT
>NW_026599611.1:791764-796764 GCF_023634155.1 Falco peregrinus | reverse complement strand
GTTAGGGTTACGTACATGTTATGCACAGCTGAGGTTTAGAGTTGCGTTTAGGGTTAGGTCTCTTAGGGTTAGGGTTAGGGTTAGGGTTAGGTTTAGGGTTAGGGTTAGGGTTAGGGTTAGGGTTAGGGTTAGGTACATGCCATGCACAGCTGAGGTTTAGAGTTCCGTTTAGGGTTAGGTCTCTTAGGGTTAGGGTTAGGGTTAGGGTTAGGGTTAGGGTTACGTACATGCCATGCACAGCGGAGGTTTAGAGCTCCGTTTAGGGTTAACTCTCTTAGGGTCAGTTTTAGGGTTAGGGTTAGGGTTAGGGTTAGGGTTAGGGTTACGTACATGCCATGCACAGCTGAGGTTTAGAGTTGCGTTTAGGGTTAGGCATCTTAGGGTTAGGGTTAGGGTTAGGGTTAGGGTTACCTACATGCCATGCACAGCTGAGGTTTAGAGTTCCGTTTAGGGTTAGGCCTCTTAGGGTTAGGGTTAGGGTTAGGGTTAGGGTTAGGGTTAGGGTTAGGGTTAGGGTTAGGGTTAGGGTTACCTACATGCCATGCACAGCTGAGGTTTAGAGTTGCGTTTAGGGTTAGGCCTCTTAGGGTTAGGGTTAGGGTTAGGGTTAGGGTTAGGGTTAGGGTTAGGGTTAGGGTTAGGGTTACGTACATGCCATGCACAGCTGAGGTTTTGAGTTCCGTTTAGGGTTAGGCCTCTTAGGGTCGGGGTTAGGGTTAGGGTTAGGGTTAGGGCTCGGGTTACGTACATGACATGCACAGCTGAGGTTTAGAGTTCCCTTTAGGGATAGGCCTCTTAGGGTCAGGATTCGGGTTAGGGTTAGGGTTAGGGTTAGGGTTAGGGTTAGGGTTAGGGTTAGGGTTACGGTTACGGTTACGGTTACGGTTAGGCTTACGGTTAGGGTTAGGGTTAGGGTTAGGATTAGGGTTAGGGTTAGCGTTAGGGTTAGGGTTAGGGTTAGGGTTAGGGTTAGGGTTAGGGTTAGGGTTAGGGTTAGGGTTAGGGTTAGGGTTAGGGTTACGTACGTGCCATGCACAGCTGAGGTTTAGAGTTCCGTTTAGGGATAGGCCTCTTAGGGTCAGGATTAGGGTTAGGGTTAGGGTTAGGGTTAGGGTTAGGGTTAGGGTTACCTACATGCCATGCACAGCTGAGGTTTAGAGTTGCGTTTAGGGTTAGGCCTCTAAGGGTTAGAGTTAGGGTTAGGTTTAGGGTTAGGGTTAGGGTTAGGGTTAGGGTTAAGGTTACCTACATGCCATGCACAGCTGAGGTTTAGAGTTGCATTTAGGGTTAGGCCTCTTAGGGTTAGGGTTAGGGTTAGGGTTAGGGTTAGGGTTAGGGTTAGGGTTACGTACATGTCATACACAGCTGAGGTTTAGAGTTGCGTTTAGGGTTAGGCCTCTTAGGGTTAGGGTTAGGGTTAGGGTTAGGGTTAGGGTTAGGGTTAGGGTTACGTACATGCCATGCACAGCTGAGGTTTAGAGTTGCGTTTAGGGTTTGGCCTCTTAGGGTCAGGGTTAGGGTTAGGGTTAGGGTTAGGGTTACGTACATGCCATGCACAGCGGAGGTTTAGAGCTCCGTTTAGGGTTAACTCTCTTAGGGTCAGTTTTAGGGTTAGGGTTAGGGTTAGGGTTAGGGTTAGGGTTAGGGTTAGGGTTAGGGTTAGCGTTAGGGTTACGGTTAGGGTTAGGGTTAGGGTTAGGGTTAGGGTTAGGGTTAGGGTTAGGATTACGTACATGCCATGCACAGCTGAGGTTTAGAGTTCCGTTTAGGGATAGGCCGCTTAGACTCAGGATTAGGGTTAGGGTTAGGGTTAGGGTTAGGGTTAGGGTTAGGGTTAGGGTTAGGGTTACGGTTAGGGTTAGGGTTAGGGTTAGGGTTAGGGTTAGGATTAGGGTTACCTACATGCCATGCACAGCCGAGGTTTAGAGTTACGTTTAGGGTTAGGCCTCTTAGGGTTAGGGTTAGGGTTACGGTTAGGGTTAGGGTTAGGGTTACTGTTAGGGTTAGGGTTAGGGTTAAGGTAGGGTTAGCGTTAGGGTTAGGATTAGGGTTAGGGTTACGTACATGCCATGCACAGCTGAGGTTTAAGTTGCGTTTAGGTTTAGGCCTCTTAGGGTTAGGGTTAGGGTTAGGGTTAAGGTTAGGGTTACCTACATGCCATGCACAGCTGAGGTTTAGAGTTCCGTTTAGCGTTAGGTCTCTTAGGGTTAGGGTTAGGGTTAGGGTTAGGGTTAGGGTTAGGGTTAGGGTTAAGGTTAGGGTTACGGTTACGGTATAGGGTTAGGGTTAAGGTTAGGGTTACCTACATGCCATGCACAGCTGAGGTTTAGAGTTGCGTTTAGGGTTAGGCCTCTTAGGGTTAGGGTTAGGGTTAGGGTTAGGGTTAGGGTTAGGGTTAGGGTTACGTACATGTTATGCACAGCTGAGGTTTAGAGTTGCGTTTAGGGTTAGGTCTCTTAGGGTTAGGGTTAGGGTTAGGGTTAGGTTTAGGGTTAGGGTTAGGGTTAGGGTTAGGGTTAGGGTTAGGGTTAGGGTTAGGTACATGCCATGCACAGCTGAGGTTTAGAGTTCCGTTTAGGGTTAGGTCTCTTAGGGTTAGGGTTAGGGTTAGGGTTAGGGTTAGGGTTACGTACATGCCATGCACAGCGGAGGTTTAGAGCTCCGTTTAGGGTTAACTCTCTTAGGGTCAGTTTTAGGGTTAGGGTTAGGGTTAGGGTTAGGGTTAGGGTTACGTACATGCCATGCACAGCTGAGGTTTAGAGTTGCGTTTAGGGTTAGGCATCTTAGGGTTAGGGTTAGGGTTAGGGTTAGGGTTACCTACATGCCATGCACAGCTGAGGTTTAGAGTTCCGTTTAGGGTTAGGCCTCTTAGGGTTAGGGTTAGGGTTAGGGTTAGGGTTAGGGTTAGGGTTAGGGTTAGGGTTACCTACATGCCATGCACAGCTGAGGTTTAGAGTTGCGTTTAGGGTTAGGCCTCTTAGGGTCAGGATTAAGGTTAGGGTTAGGGTTAGGGTTAGGGTTAGGGTTAGGGTTAGGGTTAGGGTTACCTACATGCCATGCACAGCTGAGGTTTAGAGTTCCGTTTAGGGTTAGGTCTCTTAGGGTTAGGGTTAGGGTTACGGTTAGGGTTAGGGTTAGGGTTAGTGTTAGGGTTAGGGTTAGGGTTAGGGTTAGCGTTAGGGTTACGGTTAGGGTTAGGGTTAGGGTTAGGGTTAGGGTTAGGGTTAGGGTTAGGGTTACCTACATGCCATGCACAGCTGAGGTTTAGAGTTGCGTTTAGGGTTAGGCCTCTTAGGGTTAGAGTTAGGGTTAGGGTTACCTACATGCCATGCACAGCTGAGGTTTAGAGTTGCGTTTAGGGTTAGGCCTCTTAGGGTTAGGGTTAGGGTTAGGGTTAGGGTTAGGGTTACGGTTAGGGTTAGGGTTACGGTTACGGTTAGGGTTAGGGTTAGGGTTACGGTTACGGTTAGGGTTAGGGTTAGGGTTAGGGTTACCTACATGCCATGCACAGCTGAGGTTTAGAGTTGCCTTTAGGGTTAGGCCTCTTAGGGTTAGGGTTAGGGTTAGGGTTAGGGTTAGGGTTACGTACATGCCATGCACAGCTGAGGTTTAGAGTTGCGTTTAGGGTTAGGCCTCTTAGGGTTAGGGTTAGGGTTAGGGTTAGGGTTACCTACATGCCATGCACAGCTGAGGTTTAGAGTTGCGTTTAGGGTTAGGCCTCTAAGGGTTAGGGTTAGGGTTAGGTATAGGGTTAGGGTTGGGGTTAGGGTTAGGGTTACGGTTAGGGTTAGGGTTACCTACATGCCATGCATAGCTGAGGTTTAGAGTTGCATTTAGGGTTAGGCCTCTTAGGGTTAGGGTTAGGGTTAGGGTTAGGGTTAGGGTTAGGGTTAGGGTTACGTACATGCCATGCACAGCTGAGGTTTAGAGTTGCGTTTAGGGTTAGGCCTCTTAGGGTTAGGGTTAGGGTTAGGGTTAGGGTTAGGGTTAGGGTTAGGTACATGCCATGCACAGCTGAGGTTTAGAGTTCCGTTTAGGTTTAGGTCTCTTAGGGTTAGGGTTAGGGTTAGGGTTAGGGTTAGGGTTACGTACATGCCATGCACAGCGGAGGTTTAGAGCTCCGTTTAGGGTTAACTCTCTTAGGGTCAGTTTTAGGGTTAGGGTTAGGGTTAGGGTTAGGGTTAGGGTTAGGGTTAGGGTTAGGGTTAGGATTACGTACATGCCATGCACAGCTGAGGTTTAGAGTTCCGTTTAGGGATAGGCCGCTTAGACTCAGGATTAGGGTTAGGGTTAGGGTTAGGGTTAGGGTTAGGGTTTAGGGTTAGGGTTAGTATTAGGGTTAGCGTTAGGGTTACGGTTAGGGTTAGGGTTAGGGTTACGGTTAGGTACATGCCATGCACAGCTGAGGTTTAGAGTTCCGTTTAGGGTTAGGTCTCTTAGGGTTAGGGTTAGGGTTAGGGTTAGGGTTAGGGTTAGGGTTACGTACATGCCATGCACAGCGGAGGTTTAGAGCTCCGTTTAGGGTTAGGTCTCTTAGGGTTAGGGTTAGGGTTAGGGTTAGGGTTAGGGTTAGGGTTACGTACATGCCATGCACAGCTGAGGTTTAGGGTTGCGTTTAGGTTTAGGCCTCTTAGGGTTAGGGTTAGGGTTAGGGTTAGGGTTACCTACATGCCATGCACAGCTGAGGTTTAGAGTTGCCTTTAGGGTTAGGCATCTTAGGGTTAGGGTTAGGGTTAGGGTTAGGGTTAGGGTTAGGGTTACGGTTAGGGTTAGGGTTAGGGTTAGGGTTACAGTTACGGTTAGGGTTAGGGTTAGGGTTACCTAGATGCCATGCACAGCTGAGGTTTAGAGTTGCCTTTAGGGTTAGGCCTCTTAGGTTTAGGGTTAGGGTTAGGGTTAGGGTTAGGGTTAGGGTTAGGGTTAGGGTTAAGTGCATGCCATGCACAGCTGAGGTTTTGAGTTCCGTTTAGGGTTAGGCTTCTTAGGGTCAGGGTTAGGGT
>NW_026599611.1:779264-786764 GCF_023634155.1 Falco peregrinus | reverse complement strand
GGTTAGGGTTAGGGTTAGGGTTAGGGTTAAGGTTAGGGTTACGGTTACGGTTACGGTTAGGGTTAAGGTTAGGGTTACCTACATGCCATGCACAGCTGAGGTTTAGAGTTGCGTTTAGGGTTAGGCCTCTTAGGGTTAGGGTTAGGGTTAGGGTTAGGGTTAGGGTTAGGGTTAGGGTTACGTACATGCCATGCACAGCTGAGGTTTAGAGTTGCGTTTAGGGTTAGTTCTCTTAGGGTTAGGGTTAGGGTTAGGGTTAGGGTTAGGGTTAGGGTTAGGGTTAGGGTTAGGTACATGCCATGCACAGCTGAGGTTTAGAGTTCCGTTTAGGGTTAGGTCTCTTAGGGTTAGGGTTAGGGTTAGGGTTAGGGTTAGGGTTACGTACATGCCATGCAAAGCTGAGGTTTAGAGCTCCGTTTAGGGTTAGGTCTCTTAGGGTTACGGTTAGGGTTAGGGTTAGGCTTAGGGTTAGGGTTAGGGTTAGGGTTAGGGTTAGGGTTAGGGTTAGGGTTAGGGTTAGGTACATGCCATGCACAGCTGAGGTTTAGAGTTGCGTTTAGGGTTAGGCCTCTTAGGGTTAGGGTTAGGGTTAGGGTTAGGGTTAGGGTTAGGTACATGCCATGCACAGCTGAGGTTTAGAGTTCCGTTTAGGGTTAGGTCTCTTAGGGTTAGGGTTAGGGTTAGGGTTAGGGTTAGGGTTACGTACATGCCATGCACAGCGGAGGTTTAGAGCTCCATTTAGGGTTAACTCTCTTAGGGTCAGTTTTAGGGTTAGGGTTAGGGTTAGGGTTAGGGTTAGGGTTACGTACATGCCATGCACAGCTGAGGTTTAGAGTTGCGTTTAGGGTTAGGCCTCTTAGGGTTAGGGTTAGGGTTAGGGTTAGGGTTAGGGTTAGGGTTAGGGTTAGGGTTAGGGTTAGGGTTAGGGTTACCTACATGCCATGCACAGCTGAGGTTTAGAGTTGCGTTTAGGGTTAGGCCTCTTAGGGTTAGGGTTAGGGTTAGGGTTAGGGTTAGGGTTAGGGTTAGGGTTAGGGTTAGCGTTAGGGTTACGGTTAGGGTTAGGGTTAGGGTTAGGGTTAGGGTTAGGGTTAGGGTTAGGATTACGTACATGCCATGCACAGCTGAGGTTTAGAGTTCCGTTTAGGGATAGGCCGCTTAGACTCAGGATTAGGGTTAGGGTTAGGGTTAGGGTTAGGCTTAGGGTTAGGGTTAGGGTTAGGGTTACGGTTAGGGTTAGGGTTACGGTTAGGGTTAGGGTTAGGGTTAGGGTTACCTACATGCCATGCACAGCCGAGGTTTAGAGTTGCGTTTAGGGTTAGGCCTCTTAGGGTTAGGGTTAGGGTTAGGGTTAGGGTTAGGGTTAGGGTTAGGGTTAGCGTTAGGGTTACGGTTAGGGTTAGGGTTAGGGTTAGGGTTAGGGTTAGGGTTAGGGTTAGGGTTACCTACATGCCATGCACAGCTGAGGTTTAGAGTTCCGTTTAGGGTTAGGTCTCTTAGGGTTAGGGTTAGGGTTAGGGTTAGGGTTAGGGTTAGGGTTAGGGTTACGTACATGCCATGCACAGCGGAGGTTTAGAGCTCCGTTTAGGGTTAGGTCTCTTAGGGTTAGGGTTAGGTTTAGGATTAGGGTTAGGGTTAGGGTTAGGGTTACGTACATGCCATGCACAGCTGAGGTTTAGGGTTGCGTTTAGGGTTAGGCATCTTAGGGTTAGGGTTAGGGTTAGGGTTAGGGTTACCTACATGCCATGCACAGCTGAGGTTTAGAGTTGCGTTTAGGGTTAGGCCTCTTAGGGTTAGGGTTAGGGTTAGGGTTAGGGTTAGGGTTAGGGTTAGGGTTACGTACATGCCATGCACAGCTGAGGTTTAGAGTTGCAATTAGGTTTAGGCCTCTTAGGGTTAGGGTTACGGTTAGGGTTAGGGTTAGGGTTAGGGTTAGGGTTACGTACATGCCATGCACAGCTGAGGTTTAGAGTTGCGTTTAGGGTTAGGCCTCTTAGGGTTAGGGTTAGGGTTAGGGTTAGGGTTAGGGTTACGTACATGCCATGCACAGCTGAGGTTTAGAGTTCCGTTTAGGGATAGGCCTCTTAGGGTCAGGATTAGGGTTAGGGTTAGGGTTAGGGTTAGGGTTAGGGTTACGTACATGCCATGCACAGCGGAGGTTTAGAGCTCCGTTTAGGGTTAACTCTCTTAGGGTCAGTTTTAGGGTTAGGGTTAGGGTTAGGGTTAGGGTTAGGGTTAGGGTTAGGGTTAGGGTTAGGGTTAGCGTTAGGGTTACGGTTAGGGTTAGGGTTAGGGTTAGGGTTAGGGTTAGGGTTAGGGTTAGGGTTAGGGTTAGGATTACGTACATGCCATGCACAGCTGAGGTTTAGAGTTCCGTTTAGGGATAGGCCGCTTAGACTCAGGATTAGGGTTAGGGTTAGGGTTAGGGTTAGGGTTAGGGTTAGGGTTACGGATAGGGTTAGGGTTAGGGTTAGGGTTAGGGTTAGGGTTAGGGTTAGGGTTACCTACATGCCATGCACAGCCGAGGTTTAGAGTTGCGTTTAGGGTTAGGCCTCTTAGGGTTAGCGTTAGGGTTACGGTTAGGGTTAGGGTTAGGGTTAGGGTTACGGTTAGGTACATGCCATGCACAGCTGAGGTTTAGAGTTCCGTTTAGGGTTAGGTCTCTTAGGGTTAGGGTTAGGGTTAGGGTTAGGGTTAGGGTTAGGGTTACGGTTAGGGTTAGGGTTAGGGTTAGGGTTATGGTTACGGTTAGGGTTAGGGTTAGGGTTACCTACATGCCATGCACAGCTGAGGTTTAGAGTTGCGTTTAGGGTTAGGCCTCTTAGGGTTAGGGTTAGGGTTAGGGTTAGGGTTAGGGTTACGGTTAGGGTTAGGGTTACGGTTACGGTTAGGGTTAGGGTTAGGGTTACGGTTACGGTTACGGTTAGGGTTAGGGTTAGGGTTACCTACATGCCATGCACAGCTGAGGTTTAGAGTTGCCTTTAGGGTTAGGCCTCTTAGGGTTAGGGTTAGGGTTAGGGTTAGGCTTAGGCTTAGGCTTAGGGTTAGGGTTAGGGTTAAGGGTAAGGTACATGCCATGCACAGCTGAGGTTTAGAGTTCCGTTTAGGGTTAGGTCTCTTAGGGTTAGGGTTAGGGTTAGGGTTAGGGTTAGGGTTAGGGTTAGGGTTAGGGTTAGGGTTAAGGTTAGGGTTACGGTTACGGTTACGGTTAGGGTTAAGGTTAGGGTTACCTACATGCCATGCACAGCTGAGGTTTAGAGTTGCGTTTAGGGTTAGGCCTCTTAGGGTTAGGGTTAGGGTTAGGGTTAGGGTTAGGGTTAGGGTTAGGGTTAGGGTTAGGGTTAGGGTTACGTACATGCCATGCACAGCTGAGGTTTAGAGTTGCGTTTAGGGTTAGTTCTCTTAGGGTTAGGGTTAGGGTTAGGGTTAGGGTTAGGGTTAGGGTTAGGGTTAGGGTTAGGGTTAGGGTTAGGGTTAGGGTTAGGGTTAGGGTTAGGGTTAGGTACATGCCATGCACAGCTGAGGTTTAGAGTTCCGTTTAGGGTTAGGTCTCTTAGGGTTAGGGTTAGGGTTAGGGTTAGGGTTAGGGTTACGTACATGCCATGCAAAGCTGAGGTTTATAGCTCCGTTTAGGGTTAGGTCTCTTAGGGTTAGGGTTAGGGTTAGGGTTAGGGTTAGGGTTAGGGTTAGGGTTAGGGTTAGGGTTACGTACATGCCATGCACAGCTGAGGTTTAGAGTTGCGTTTAGGGTTAGGCATCTTAGGGTTAGGGTTAGGGTTAGGGTTAGGGTTAGGGTTAGGTACATGCCATGCACAGCTGAGGTTTAGAGTTCCCTTTAGGGATAGGCCTCTTAGGGTCAGGATTAGGGTTAGGGTTAGGGTTAGGGTTAGGGTTAGGGTTAGGGTTAGGGTTAGGGTTAGGGTTACGGTTACGATTACTGGTTACGGTTAGGGTTACGGTTAGGGTTAGGGTTAGCTACATGCCATGCACAGCTGAGGTTTAGAGTTGCGTTTAGGGTTAGGCCTCTAAGGGTTAGGGTTAGGGTTAGGTATAGGGTTAGGGTTGGGGTTAGGGTTAGGGTTAGGGTTAGGGTTAGAGTTAGGGTTAGGGTTACCTACATTACATGCACAGCTGAGGTTCAGAGTTCCGTTTAGGGTTAGGCCTCTTAGGGTTAGGGTTAGGGTTAGGGTTAGGGTTAGGGTTAGGGTTAGGGTTACGTACATGCCATGCACAGCTGAGGTTTAGAGTTGCGTTTAGGATTAGGTCTCTTAGGGTTAGGGTTAGGGTTAGGGTTAGGGTTAGCGTTAGGGTTACGGTTAGGGTTAGGGTTAGGGTTAGGGTTAGGGTTAGGGTTAGGGTTAGGGTTACGTACATGCCATGCACAGCTGAGGTTTATAGTTCCGTTTAGGGATAGGCCGCTTAGGGTCAGGATTAGGGTTAGGGTTAGGGTTAGGGTTAGGGTTAGGGTTAGGGTTAGCGTTAGGGTTACGGTTAGGGTTAGGGTTAGGGTTAGGGTTAGGTACATGCCATGCACAGCTGAGGTTTAGAGTTCCGTTTAGGGTTAGGTCTCTTAGGGTTAGGGTTAGGGTTAGGGTTAGGGTTAGGGTTACGTACATGCCATGCACAGCGGAGGTTTAGAGCTCCGTTTAGGGTTAGGTCTCTTAGGGTTAGGGTTAGGGTTAGGGTTAGGGTTAGGGTTAGGGTTAGGGTTAGGGTTAGGGTTAGGGTTAGGGTTAGGGTTAGGGCTAGGGTTACGTACATGCCATGCACAGCTGAGGTTTAGAGTTCCATTTAGGGATAGGCCTCTTAGGGTCAGGATTAGGGTTAGGGTTAGGGTTAGAGTTAGGGTTAGGGTTAGGGTTACCTACCTGCCATGCACAGCTGAGGTTTAAAGTTCCATTTAGGGTTAGGTCTCTTAGGTTTAGTGTTAAGGTTAGAGTTAGGGTTAGGGTTAGAGTTAGGGTTAGGGTTAGGTACATGCCATGCACAGCTGAGGTTTAGAGTTCCGTTTAGGGATAGGCCTCTTAGGGTCAGGATTAGGGTTAGGGTTAGGGTTAGGGTTAGGGTTAGGGTTACGGTTAGGGTTAGGGTTACGGTTAGGGTTAGGGTTAGGGTTAGGGTTACGGTTACGTACATGCCATGCACAGCTGAGGTTTAGAGTTGCAATTAGGTTTAGGCCTCTTAGGGTTAGGGTTAGGGTTAGGGTTAGGGTTAGGGTTAGGGTTAGGGTTAGGGTTAGGGTTAGGGTTAGGGTTACGTACATGCCATGCACAGCTGAGGTTTAGAGTTGCGTTTAGGGTTAGGCCTCTTAGGGTTAGGGTTAGGGTTAGGGTTAGGGTTAGGGTTAGGGTTAGGTACATGCCATGCACAGCTGAGGTTTAGAGTTCCGTTTAGGTTTAGGTCTCTTAGGGTTAGGGTTAGGGTTAGGGTTAGGGTTAGGGTTACGTACATGCCATGCACAGCGGAGGTTTAGAGCTCCGTTTAGGGTTAGGTCTCTTAGGGTTAGGGTTAGGGTTAGGGTTAGGGTTAGGGTTAGGGTTAGGGTTAGGGTTAGGGTTAGCGTTAGGGTTACGGTTAGGGTTAGGGTTAGGGTTAGGGTTAGGGTTAGGGTTAGGGTTAGGGTTACGTACATGCCATGCACAGCTGAGGTTTAGAGTTCCGTTTAGGGATAGGCCGCTTAGGGTCAGGATTAGGGTTAGGGTTAGGGTTAGGGTTAGGGTTAGGGTTAGGGTTACGCTTAGGTTTAGGGTTAGGGTTAGGGTTAGGGTTAGAGTTAGGGTTAAGGTTAGGGTTAGGGTTAGGGTTAGGGTTAGGGTTAGGTACATGCCATGCACAGCTGAGGTTTAGAGTTCCGTTTAGGGTTAGGTCTCTTAGGGTTAGGGTTAGGGTTAGGGTTAGGGTTAGGGTTACGTACATGCCATGCACAGCGGAGGTTTAGAGCTCCGTTTAGGGTTAGGTCTCTTAGGGTTAGGGTTAGGGGTAGGGTTAGGGTTAGGGTTAGGGTTAGGGTTAGGGTTAGGGTTAGGGTTAGGGTTAGGGTTAGGGTTAGGGTTAGGTACATGCCATGCACAGCTGAGGTTTAGAGTTCCGTTTAGGGTTAGGCATATTAGGGTTAGGGTTAGGGTTAGGGTTAGGGTTACCTACATGCCATGCACAGCTGAGGTTTAGAGTTGCGTTTAGGGTTAGGCCTCTTAGGGTTAGGGTTAGGGTTAGGGTTACGGTTAGGGTCAGGGTTAGGGTTAGGGTTACGGTTACGGTTAGGGTTAGGGTTAGGGTTAGGGTTACCTACATGCCATGCACAGCTGAGGTTTAGAGTTGCGTTTAGGGTTAGGCCTCTTAGGGTTAGGGTTAGGGTTAAGGTTAGGGTTAGGGTTAGGGTTACGGTTAGGGTTAGGGTTAGTGTTAGGGTTAGCGTTAGGTTTACGGTTAGGGTTAGGGTTAGGGTTAGGGTTAGGGTTAGGGTTAGGGTTAGGGTTACGTACATGCCATGCACAGCTGAGGTTTAGAGTTCCGTTTAGGGATAGGCCTCTTAGGGTCAGGATTAGGGTTAGGGTTAGGGTTAGGGTTAGGGTTAGGGTTAGGGTTAGGGTTAGGGTTACGGTTAGGTTTAGGGTTAGGGTTAGGGTTAGGGTTAGGGTTAGCGTTAGGGTTACGGTTAGGGTTAGGGTTAGGGTTAGGGTTAGGGTTAGGTACATGCCATGCACAGCTGAGGTTTAGAGTTCCGTTTAGGGTTAGGTCTCTTAGGGTTAGGGTTAGGGTTAGGGTTAGGGTTAGGGTTACGTACATGCCATGCACAGCGGAGGTTTAGAGCTCCGTTTAGGGTTAGGTCTCTTAGGGTTAGGGTTAGGGTTAGGGTTAGGGTTAGGGTTAGGGTTAGGGTTAGGGTTAGGTACATGCCATGCACAGCTGAGGTTTAGAGTTCCGTTTAGGGTTAGGCCTCTTAGGGTTAGGGTTAGGGTTAGGGTTAGGGTTAGGGTTATGGTTACGGTTAGGGTTAGGGTTAGGGTTAGGGTTACGGTTACGGTTAGGGTTAGGGTTAGGGTTAGGGTTACCTACATGCCATGCACAGCTGAGGTTTAGAGTTGTGTTTAGGGTTAGGCCTCTTAGGGTTAGGGTTAGGGTTAGGGTTAGGGTTAGGGTTAGGGTTAAGTGCATGCCATGCACAGCTGAGGTTTTGACTTCCGTTTAGGGTTAGGCCTCTTAGGGTCAGGGTTAGGGTTAGGGTTAGGGTTAGGGTTAGGGTTACCTACATGCCATGCACAGCTGAGGTTTGGAGTTGCGTTTAGGGTTAGGCCTCTTAGGGTCAGGATTAAGGTTAGGGTTAGGGTTAGGGTTAGGGTTAGGTACATGCCATGCACAGCTGAGGTTTAGAGTTCCGTTTAGGGTTAGGTCTCTTAGGGTTAGGGTTAGGGTTAGGGTTAGGGTTAGGGTTAGGGTTAGGGTTAGGGTTACCTACATGCCATGCACAGCTGAGGTTTAGAGTTCCGTTTAGGGTTAGGT
>NW_026599611.1:769264-774264 GCF_023634155.1 Falco peregrinus | reverse complement strand
CTCTTAGGGTCAGGATTCGGGTTAGGGTTAGGGTTAGGGTTAGGGTTAGGGTTAGGGTTAGGGTTAGGGTTACGGTTACGGTTACGGTTACGGTTAGGCTTACGGTTAGGGTTAGGGTTAGGGTTAGGGTTAGGGTTATCGTTAGGGTTAGGGTTAGGGTTAGGGTTAGGGTTAGGGTTAGGGTTAGGGTTAGGGTTAGGGTTAGGGTTACGTACGTGCCATGCACAGCTGAGGTTTAGAGTTCCGTTTAGGGATAGGCCTCTTAGGGTCAGGATTAGGGTTAGGGTTAGGGTTAGGGTTAGGGTTAGGGTTAGGGTTACCTACATGCCATGCACAGCTGAGGTTTAGAGTTGCGTTTAGGGTTAGGCCTCTAAGGGTTAGAGTTAGGGTTAGGTTTAGGGTTAGGGTTAGGGTTAGGGTTAGGGTTAAGGTTACCTACATGCCATGCACAGCTGAGGTTTAGAGTTGCATTTAGGGTTAGGCCTCTTAGGGTTAGGGTTAGGGTTAGGGTTAGGGTTAGGGTTAGGGTTAGGGTTACGTACATGTCATACACAGCTGAGGTTTAGAGTTGCGTTTAGGGTTAGGCCTCTTAGGGTTAGGGTTAGGGTTAGGGTTAGGGTTAGGGTTAGGGTTAGGGTTACGTACATGCCATGCACAGCTGAGGTTTAGAGTTGCGTTTAGGGTTTGGCCTCTTAGGGTCAGGGTTAGGGTTAGGGTTAGGGTTAGGGTTACGTACATGCCATGCACAGCGGAGGTTTAGAGCTCCGTTTAGGGTTAACTCTCTTAGGGTCAGTTTTAGGGTTAGGGTTAGGGTTAGGGTTAGGGTTAGGGTTAGGGTTAGGGTTAGGGTTAGCGTTAGGGTTACGGTTAGGGTTAGGGTTAGGGTTAGGGTTAGGGTTACGGTTACGGTTAGGGTTAGGGTTAGGGTTAGGGTTACCTACATGCCATGCACAGCTGAGGTTTAGAGTTGCCTTTAGGGTTAGGCCTCTTAGGGTTAGGGTTAGGGTTAGGGTTAGGGTTAGGGTTACGTACATGCCATGCACAGCTGAGGTTTAGAGTTGCGTTTAGGGTTAGGTCTCTTAGGGTTAGGGTTAGGGTTAGGGTTAGGCTTAGGCTTAGGCTTAGGGTTAGGGTTAGGTTTAGGGTTAGGTACATGCCATGCACAGCTGAGGTTTAGAGTTGCGTTTAGGGTTAGGCATCTTAGGGTTAGGGTTAGGGTTAGGGTTAGGGTTAGGGTTAGGGTTAGGGTTAGGGTTAGGGTTAGGGTTAAGGTTAGGGTTACGGTTACGGTTACGGTTAGGGTTAAGGTTAGGGTTACCTACATGCCATGCACAGCTGAGGTTTAGAGTTGCGTTTAGGGTTAGGCCTCTTAGGGTTAGGGTTAGGGTTAGGGTTAGGGTTAGGGTTAGGGTTAGGGTTACGTACATGCCATGCACAGCTGAGGTTTAGAGTTGCGTTTAGGGTTAGTTCTCTTAGGGTTAGGGTTAGGGTTAGGGTTAGGGTTAGGGTTAGGGTTAGGGTTAGGTACATGCCATGCACAGCTGAGGTTTAGAGTTCCGTTTAGGGTTAGGTCTCTTAGGGTTAGGGTTAGGGTTAGGGTTAGGGTTAGGGTTACGTACATGCCATGCAAAGCTGAGGTTTAGAGCTCCGTTTAGGGTTAGGTCTCTTAGGGTTACGGTTAGGGTTAGGGTTAGGGTTAGGGTTAGGGTTAGGGTTAGGGTTAGGGTTAGGGTTAGGGTTAGGGTTAGGGTTAGGTACATGCCATGCACAGCTGAGGTTTAGAGTTGCGTTTAGGGTTAGGCCTCTTAGGGTTAGGGTTAGGGTTAGGGTTAGGGTTAGGGTTAGGTACATGCCATGCACAGCTGAGGTTTAGAGTTCCGTTTAGGGTTAGGTCTCTTAGGGTTAGGGTTAGGGTTAGGGTTAGGGTTAGGGTTACGTACATGCCATGCACAGCGGAGGTTTAGAGCTCCATTTAGGGTTAACTCTCTTAGGGTCAGTTTTAGGGTTAGGGTTAGGGTTAGGGTTAGGGTTAGGGTTACGTACATGCCATGCACAGCTGAGGTTTAGAGTTGCGTTTAGGGTTAGGCATCTTAGGGTTAGGGTTAGGGGTAGGGTTAGGGTTACCTACATGCCATGCACAGCTGAGGTTTAGAGTTCCGTTTAGGGTTAGGCCTCTTAGGGTTAGGGTTAGGGTTAGGGTTAGGGTTAGGGTTAGGGTTAGGGTTAGGGTTAGGGTTAGGGTTAGGGTTAGGGTTACCTACATGCCATGCACAGCTGAGGTTTAGAGTTGCGTTTAGGGTTAGGCCTCTTAGGGTTAGGGTTAGGGTTAGGGTTAGGGTTAGGGTTAGGGTTAGGGTTAGGGTTAGCGTTAGGGTTACGGTTAGGGTTAGGGTTAGGGTTAGGGTTAGGGTTAGGGTTAGGGTTAGGATTACGTACATGCCATGCACAGCTGAGGTTTAGAGTTCCGTTTAGGGATAGGCCGCTTAGACTCAGGATTAGGGTTAGGGTTAGGGTTAGGGTTAGGGTTAGGGTTAGGGTTACGGTTAGGGTTAGGGTTACGGTTAGGGTTAGGGTTAGGGTTAGGGTTACCTACATGCCATGCACAGCCGAGGTTTAGAGTTGCGTTTAGGGTTAGGCCTCTTAGGGTTAGGGTTAGGGTTACGGTTAGGGTTAGGGTTAGGGTTACGGTTAGGGTTAGGGTTAGTGTTAGGGTTAGCGTTAGGGTTACGGTTAGGGTTAGGGTTAGGGTTCGGGTTAGGGTTAGGTACATGCCATGCACAGCTGAGGTTTAGAGTTCCGTTTAGGGTTAGGTCTCTTAGGGTTAGGGTTAGGGTTAGGGTTAGGGTTAGGGTTAGGGTTAGGGTTACGTACATGCCATGCACAGCGGAGGTTTAGAGCTCCGTTTAGGGTTAGGTCTCTTAGGGTTAGGGTTAGGTTTAGGATTAGGGTTAGGGTTAGGGTTAGGGTTACGTACATGCCATGCACAGCTGAGGTTTAGGGTTGCGTTTAGGGTTAGGCATCTTAGGGTTAGGGTTAGGGTTAGGGTTAGGGTTACCTACATGCCATGCACAGCTGAGGTTTAGAGTTGCGTTTAGGGTTAGGCCTCTTAGGGTTAGGGTTAGGGTTAGGGTTAGGGTTAGGGTTAGGGTTAGGGTTACGGTTAGGGTTAGGGTTAGGGTTAGGGTTACGGTTACGGTTAGGGTTAGGGTTAGGGTTAGGGTTACCTACATGCCATGCACAGCTGAGGTTTAGAGTTGCCTTTAGGGTTAGGCCTCTTAGGGTTAGGGTTAGGGTTAGGGTTAGGGTTAGGGTTACGTACATGCCATGCACAGCTGAGGTTTAGAGTTGCGTTTAGGGTTAGGCCTCTTAGGGTTAGGGTTAGGGTTAGGGTTAGGGTTACCTACATGCCATGCACAGCTGAGGTTTAGAGTTGCGTTTAGGGTTAGGCCTCTAAGGGTTAGGGTTAGGGTTAGGTATAGGGTTAGGGTTAGGGTTAGGGTTAGGGTTACGGTTAGGGTTAGGGTTACCTACATGCCATGCACAGCTGAGGTTTAGAGTTGCATTTAGGGTTAGGCCTCTTAGGGTTAGGGTTAGGGTTAGGGTTAGGGTTAGGGTTAGGGTTAGGGTTACGTACATGCCATGCACAGCTGAGGTTTAGAGTTGCAATTAGGTTTAGGCCTCTTAGGGTTAGGGTTACGGTTAGGGTTAGGGTTAGGGTTAGGGTTAGGGTTACGTACATGCCATGCACAGCTGAGGTTTAGAGTTGCGTTTAGGGTTAGGCCTCTTAGGGTTAGGGTTAGGGTTAGGGTTAGGGTTAGGGTTAGGGTTAGGTACATGCCATGCACAGCTGAGGTTTAGAGTTCCGTTTAGGTTTAGGTCTCTTAGGGTTAGGGTTAGGGTTAGGGTTAGGGTTAGGGTTACGTACATGCCATGCACAGCGGAGGTTTAGAGCTCCGTTTAGGGTTAACTCTCTTAGGGTCAGTTTTAGGGTTAGGGTTAGGGTTAGGGTTAGGGTTAGGGTTAGGGTTAGGGTTAGGGTTAGCGTTAGGGTTACGGTTAGGGTTAGGGTTAGGGTTAGGGTTAGGGTTAGGGTTAGGGTTAGGGTTAGGATTACGTACATGCCATGCACAGCTGAGGTTTAGAGTTCCGTTTAGGGATAGGCCGCTTAGACTCAGGATTAGGGTTAGGGTTAGGGTTAGGGTTAGGGTTAGGGTTAGGGTTAGGGTTACGGATAGGGTTAGGGTTAGGGTTAGGGTTAGGGTTAGGGTTAGGGTTAGGGTTACCTACATGCCATGCACAGCCGAGGTTTAGAGTTGCGTTTAGGGTTAGGCCTCTTAGGGTTAGCGTTAGGGTTACGGTTAGGGTTAGGGTTAGGGTTAGGGTTACGGTTAGGTACATGCCATGCACAGCTGAGGTTTAGAGTTCCGTTTAGGGTTAGGTCTCTTAGGGTTAGGGTTAGGGTTAGGGTTAGGGTTAGGGTTAGGGTTACGGTTAGGGTTAGGGTTAGGGTTAGGGTTATGGTTACGGTTAGGGTTAGGGTTAGGGTTACCTACATGCCATGCACAGCTGAGGTTTAGAGTTGCGTTTAGGGTTAGGCCTCTTAGGGTTAGGGTTAGGGTTAGGGTTAGGGTTAGGGTTAGGGTTAGGGTTAGGGTTAGGGTTAGGGTTAGGGTTAAGTGCATGCCATGCACAGCTGAGGTTTTGAGTTCCGTTTAGGGTTAGGCTTCTTAGGGTCAGGGTTAGGGTTAGGGTTAGGGTTAGGGCTAGGGTTACGTACATGCCATGCACAGCTGAGGTTTAGAGTTCCCTTTAGGGATAGGCC
This sequence comes from Falco peregrinus, assembly GCF_023634155.1. Lineage (NCBI taxonomy): Eukaryota > Metazoa > Chordata > Aves > Falconiformes > Falconidae > Falco > Falco peregrinus. Next base: position 769,442 of record NW_026599611.1, on the reverse strand, counting down.
TCTAAGGGTCAGGGTTAGGGTTAGGGTTAGGTTTAGGGTTATGGTTACGGTTAGGGTTAGGGTTACGGTTAGGGTTAGGGTTAGGGTTACCTACATGCCATGCACAGCTGAGGTTTAGAGTTGCGTTTAGGGTTAGGCCTCTTAGGGTCAGGATTAAGGTTAGGGTTAGGGTTAGGGT
>NW_026599611.1:754264-756764 GCF_023634155.1 Falco peregrinus | reverse complement strand
AGGGTTAGCGTTAGGGTTACGGTTAGGGTTAGGGTTAGGGTTAGGTACATGCCATGCACAGCTGAGGTTTAGAGTTCCGTTTAGGGTTAGGTCTCTTAGGGTTAGGGTTAGGGTTAGGGTTAGGGTTAGGGTTAGGGTTACGTACATGCCATGCACAGCGGAGGTTTAGAGCTCCGTTTAGGGTTAGGTCTCTTAGGGTTAGGGTTAGGTTTAGGATTAGGGTTAGGGTTAGGGTTAGGGTTACGTACATGCCATGCACAGCTGAGGTTTAGGGTTGCGTTTAGGGTTAGGCATCTTAGGGTTAGGGTTAGGGTTAGGGTTAGGGTTAGGGTTACCTACATGCCATGCACAGCTGAGGTTTAGAGTTGCGTTTAGGGTTAGGCCTCTTAGGGTTAGGGTTAGGGTTAGGGTTAGGGTTAGGGTTAGGGTTACGGTTAGGGTTAGGGTTAGGGTTAGGGTTACGGTTACGGTTAGGGTTAGGGTTAGGGTTAGGGTTACCTACATGCCATGCACAGCTGAGGTTTAGAGTTGCGTTTAGGGTTAGGCCTCTTAGGGTTAGGGTTAGGGTTAGGGTTAGGGTTAGGGTTAGGGTTAGGGTTAAGTGCATGCCATGCACAGCTGAGGTTTTGAGTTCCGTTTAGGGTTAGGCCTCTTAGGGTCAGGGTTAGGGTTAGGGTTAGGGCTAGGGTTACGTACATGCCATGCACAGCTGAGGTTTAGAGTTCCCTTTAGGGATAGGCCTCTAATGGTCAGGGTTAGGGTTAGGGTTAGGGTTAGGGTTAGGGTTACGGTTAGGGTTAGGGTTACGGTTAGGGTTAGGGTTAGGGTTACCTACATGCCATGCACAGCTGAGGTTTAGAGTTGCGTTTAGGGTTAGGCCTCTTAGGGTCAGGATTAAGGTTAGGGTTAGGGTTAGGGTTAGGGTTAGGGTTAGGGTTAGGGTTAGGGTTAGGGTTAGGGTTAGGGTTACCTACATGCCATGCACAGCTGAGGTTTAGAGTTCCGTTTAGGGTTAGGTCTCTTAGGGTTAGGGTTAGGGTTAGGGTTAGGGTTAGGGTTAGGGTTAGTGTTAGGGTTAGGGTTAGGGTTAGGGTTAGCGTTAGGGTTACGGTTAGGGTTAGGGTTAGGGTTAGGGTTAGGGTTAGGGTTAGGGTTAGGGTTACCTACATGCCATGCACAGCTGAGGTTTAGAGTTGCGTTTAGGGTTAGGCCTCTTAGGGTTAGAGTTAGGGTTAGGGTTACCTACATGCCATGCACAGCTGAGGTTTAGAGTTGCGTTTAGGGTTAGGCCTCTTAGGGTTAGGGTTAGGGTTAGGGTTAGGGTTAGGGTTACGGTTAGGGTTAGGGTTACGGTTACGGTTAGGGTTAGGGTTAGGGTTACGGTTACGGTTAGGGTTAGGGTTAGGGTTAGGGTTACCTACATGCCATGCACAGCTGAGGTTTAGAGTTGCCTTTAGGGTTAGGCCTCTTAGGGTTAGGGTTAGGGTTAGGGTTAGGGTTAGGGTTACGTACATGCCATGCACAGCTGAGGTTTAGAGTTGCGTTTAGGGTTAGGCCTCTTAGGGTTAGGGTTAGGGTTAGGGTTAGGGTTACCTACATGCCATGCACAGCTGAGGTTTAGAGTTGCGTTTAGGGTTAGGCCTCTAAGGGTTAGGGTTAGGGTTAGGTATAGGGTTAGGGTTAGGGTTAGGGTTAGGGTTACGGTTAGGGTTAGGGTTACCTACATGCCATGCACAGCTGAGGTTTAGAGTTGCATTTAGGGTTAGGCCTCTTAGGGTTAGGGTTAGGGTTAGGGTTAGGGTTAGGGTTAGGGTTAGGGTTACGTACATGCCATGCACAGCTGAGGTTTAGAGTTGCGTTTAGGGTTAGGCCTCTTAGGGTTAGGGTTAGGGTTAGGGTTAGGGTTAGGGTTAGGGTTAGGTACATGCCATGCACAGCTGAGGTTTAGAGTTCCGTTTAGGTTTAGGTCTCTTAGGGTTAGGGTTAGGGTTAGGGTTAGGGTTAGGGTTACGTACATGCCATGCACAGCGGAGGTTTAGAGCTCCGTTTAGGGTTAACTCTCTTAGGGTCAGTTTTAGGGTTAGGGTTAGGGTTAGGGTTAGGGTTAGGGTTAGGGTTAGGGTTAGGGTTAGGATTACGTACATGCCATGCACAGCTGAGGTTTAGGGTTGCGTTTAGGGTTAGGCATCTTAGGGTTAGGGTTAGGGTGAGGGTTAGGGTTACCTACATGCCATGCACAGCTGAGGTTTAGAGTTGCCTTTAGGGTTAGGCATCTTAGGGTTAGGGTTAGGGTTAGGGTTAGGGTTAGGGTTAGGGTTAGGGTTAGGGTTAGGGCTAGGGTTACGTACATGCCATGCACAGCTGAGGTTTAGAGTTCCCTTTAGGGATAGGCCTCTAAGGGTCAGGGTTAGGGTTAGGGTTAGGTTTAGGGTTAGGGTTACGGTTAGGGTTAGGGTTACGGTTAGGGTTAGGGTTAGGGTTACCTACATGCCATGCACAG
>NW_026599611.1:726764-749264 GCF_023634155.1 Falco peregrinus | reverse complement strand
TTACGTACATGCCATGCACAGCTGAGGTTTAGAGTTGCGTTTAGGGTTAGTTCTCTTAGGGTTAGGGTTAGGGTTAGGGTTAGGGTTAGGGTTAGGGTTAGGGTTAGGGTTAGGTACATGCCATGCACAGCTGAGGTTTAGAGTTCCGTTTAGGGTTAGGTCTCTTAGGGTTAGGGTTAGGGTTAGGGTTAGGGTTAGGGTTACGTACATGCCATGCAAAGCTGAGGTTTAGAGCTCCGTTTAGGGTTAGGTCTCTTAGGGTTACGGTTAGGGTTAGGGTTAGGCTTAGGGTTAGGGTTAGGGTTAGGGTTAGGGTTAGGGTTAGGGTTAGGGTTAGGGTTAGGGTTAGGTACATGCCATGCACAGCTGAGGTTTAGAGTTGCGTTTAGGGTTAGGCCTCTTAGGGTTAGGGTTAGGGTTAGGGTTAGGGTTAGGGTTAGGGTTAGGTACATGCCATGCACAGCTGAGGTTTAGAGTTCCGTTTAGGGTTAGGTCTCTTAGGGTTAGGGTTAGGGTTAGGGTTAGGGTTAGGGTTACGTACATGCCATGCACAGCGGAGGTTTAGAGCTCCATTTAGGGTTAACTCTCTTAGGGTCAGTTTTAGGGTTAGGGTTAGGGTTAGGGTTAGGGTTAGGGTTACGTACATGCCATGCAGAGCTGAGGTTTAGAGTTGCGTTTAGGGTTAGGCATCTTAGGGTTAGGGTTAGGGGTAGGGTTAGGGTTACCTACATGCCATGCACAGCTGAGGTTTAGAATTCCGTTTAGGGTTAGGCCTCTTAGGGTTAGGGTTAGGGTTAGGGTTAGGGTTAGGGTTAGGGTTAGGGTTAGGGTTACCTACATGCCATGCACAGCTGAGGTTTAGAGTTGCGTTTAGGGTTAGGCCTCTTAGGGTTAGGGTTAGGGTTAGGGTTAGGGTTAGGGTTAGGGTTAGGGTTAGGGTTAGCGTTAGGGTTACGGTTAGGGTTAGGGTTAGGGTTAGGGTTAGGGTTAGGGTTAGGGTTAGGATTACGTACATGCCATGCACAGCTGAGGTTTAGAGTTCCGTTTAGGGATAGGCCGCTTAGACTCAGGATTAGGGTTAGGGTTAGGGTTAGGGTTAGGGTTAGGGTTAGGGTTAGGGTTAGGGTTACGGTTAGGGTTAGGGTTAGGGTTAGGGTTAGGGTTAGGCTTAGGGTTACCTACATGCCATGCACAGCCGAGGTTTAGAGTTGCGTTTAGGGTTAGGCCTCTTAGGGTTAGGGTTAGGGTTACGGTTAGGGTTAGGGTTAGGGTTACGGTTAGGGTTAGGGTTAGTGTTAGGGTTAGCGTTAGGGTTACGGTTAGGGTTAGGGTTAGGGTTAGGGTTAGGGTTAGGTACATGCCATGCACAGCTGAGGTTTAGAGTTCCGTTTAGGGTTAGGTCTCTTAGGGTTAGGGTTAGGGTTAGGGTTAGGGTTAGGGTTAGGGTTAGGGTTACGTACATGCCATGCACAGCGGAGGTTTAGAGCTCCGTTTAGGGTTAGGTCTCTTAGGGTTAGGGTTAGGTTTAGGATTAGGGTTAGGGTTAGGGTTAGGGTTACGTACATGCCATGCACAGCTGAGGTTTAGGGTTGCGTTTAGGGTTAGGCATCTTAGGGTTAGGGTTAGGGTTAGGGTTAGGGTTACCTACATGCCATGCACAGCTGAGGTTTAGAGTTGCGTTTAGGGTTAGGCCTCTTAGGGTTAGGGTTAGGGTTAGGGTTAGGGTTAGGGTTAGGGTTACGGTTAGGGTTAGGGTTAGGGTTAGGGTTACGGTTACGGTTAGGGTTAGGGTTAGGGTTAGGGTTACCTACATGCCATGCACAGCTGAGGTTTAGAGTTGCGTTTAGGGTTAGGCCTCTTAGGGTTAGGGTTAGGGTTAGGGTTAGGGTTAGGGTTAGGGTTAGGGTTAGGGTTACGTGCATGCCATGCACAGCTGAGGTTTTGAGTTCCGTTTAGGGTTAGGCCTCTTAGGGTCAGGGTTAGGGTTAGGGTTAGGGTTAGGGCTAGGGTTACGTACATGCCATGCACAGCTGAGGTTTAGAGTTCCCTTTAGGGATAGGCCTCTAAGGGTCAGGGTTAGGGTTAGGGTTAGGGTTAGGGTTAGGGTTATGGTTAGGTTTAGGGTTAGGGTTAGGGTTAGGGTTAGGGTTAGGTACATGCCATGCACAGCTGAGGTTTAGAGTTGCGTTTAGGGTTAGGCCTCTTAGGGTCAGGATTAAGGTTAGGGTTAGGGTTAGGGTTAGGGTTAGGGTTAGGGTTAGGGTTAGGGTTAGGGTTAGGGTTACCTACATGCCATGCACAGCTGAGGTTTAGAGTTCCGTTTAGGGTTAGGTCTCTTAGGGTTAGGGTTAGGGTTAGGGTTAGGGTTAGGGTTAGTGTTAGGGTTAGGGTTAGGGTTAGGGTTACGGTTAGGGTTACGGTTAGGGTTAGGGTTAGGGTTAGGGTTAGGGTTAGGGTTAGGGTTAGGGTTACCTACATGCCATGCACAGCTGAGGTTTAGAGTTGCGTTTAGGGTTAGGCCTCTTAGGGTTAGAGTTAGGGTTAGGGTTACCTACATGCCATGCACAGCTGAGGTTTAGAGTTGCGTTTAGGGTTAGGCCTCTTAGGGTTAGGGTTAGGGTTAGGGTTAGGGTTAGGGTTACGGTTAGGGTTAGGGTTACGGTTACGGTTAGGGTTAGGGTTAGGGTTACGGTTACGGTTAGGGTTAGGGTTAGGGTTAGGGTTACCTACATGCCATGCACAGCTGAGGTTTAGAGTTGCCTTTAGGGTTAGGCCTCTTAGGGTTAGGGTTAGGGTTAGGGTTAGGGTTAGGGTTACGTACATGCCATGCACAGCTGAGGTTTAGAGTTGCGTTTAGGGTTAGGCCTCTTAGGGTTAGGGTTAGGGTTAGGGTTAGGGTTACCTACATGCCATGCACAGCTGAGGTTTAGAGTTGCGTTTAGGGTTAGGCCTCTAAGGGTTAGGGTTAGGGTTAGGTATAGGGTTAGGGTTAGGGTTAGGGTTAGGGTTACGGTTAGGGTTAGGGTTACCTACATGCCATGCACAGCTGAGGTTTAGAGTTGCATTTAGGGTTAGGCCTCTTAGGGTTAGGGTTAGGGTTAGGGTTAGGGTTAGGGTTAGGGTTAGGGTTACGTACATGCCATGCACAGCTGAGGTTTAGAGTTGCAATTAGGTTTAGGCCTCTTAGGGTTAGGGTTACGGTTAGGGTTAGGGTTAGGGTTAGGGTTAGGGTTACGTACATGCCATGCACAGCTGAGGTTTAGAGTTGCGTTTAGGGTTAGGCCTCTTAGGGTTAGGGTTAGGGTTAGGGTTAGGGTTAGGGTTAGGGTTAGGTACATGCCATGCACAGCTGAGGTTTAGAGTTCCGTTTAGGTTTAGGTCTCTTAGGGTTAGGGTTAGGGTTAGGGTTAGGGTTACGTACATGCCATGCACAGCGGAGGTTTAGAGCTCCGTTTAGGGTTAACTCTCTTAGGGTCAGTTTTAGGGTTAGGGTTAGGGTTAGGGTTAGGGTTAGGGTTAGAGTTAGGGTTAGGGTTAGCGTTAGGGTTACGGTTAGGGTTAGGGTTAGGGTTAGGGTTAGGGTTAGGGTTAGGGTTAGGGTTAGGGTTAGGATTACGTACATGCCATGCACAGCTGAGGTTTAGAGTTCCGTTTAGGGATAGGCCGCTTAGACTCAGGATTAGGGTTAGGGTTAGGGTTAGGGTTAGGGTTAGGGTTAGGGTTACGGATAGGGTTAGGGTTAGGGTTAGGGTTAGGGTTAGGGTTAGGGTTAGGGTTACCTACATGCCATGCACAGCCGAGGTTTAGAGTTGCGTTTAGGGTTAGGCCTCTTAGGGTTAGGGTTAGGGTTACGGTTAGGGTTAGGGTTAGGGTTACGGTTAAGGTTAGGGTTAGTGTTAGGGTTAGCGTTAGGGTTACGGTTAGGGTTAGGGTTAGGGTTAGGGTTACGGTTAGGTACATGCCATGCACAGCTGAGGTTTAGAGTTCCGTTTAGGGTTAGGTCTCTTAGGGTTAGGGTTAGGGTTAGGGTTAGGGTTAGGGTTAGGGTTACGGTTAGGGTTAGGGTTAGGGTTAGGGTTACGGTTACGGTTAGGGTTAGGGTTAGGGTTACCTACATGCCATGCACAGCTGAGGTTTAGAGTTGCGTTTAGGGTTAGGCCTCTTAGGGTTAGGGTTAGGGTTAGGGTTAGGGTTAGGGTTAGGGTTAGGGTTAGGGTTAGGGTTAGGGTTAGGGTTAAGTGCATGCCATGCACAGCTGAGGTTTTGAGTTCCGTTTAGGGTTAGGCTTCTTAGGGTCAGGGTTAGGGTTAGGGTTAGGGTTAGGGCTAGGGTTACGTACATGCCATGCACAGCTGAGGTTTAGAGTTCCCTTTAGGGATAGGCCTCTAAGGGTCAGGGTTAGGGTTAGGGTTAGGTTTAGGGTTATGGTTACGGTTAGGGTTAGGGTTACGGTTAGGGTTAGGGTTAGGGTTACCTACATGCCATGCACAGCTGAGGTTTAGAGTTGCGTTTAGGGTTAGGCCTCTTAGGGTCAGGATTAAGGTTAGGGTTAGGGTTAGGGTTAGGGTTAGGTACATGCCATGCACAGCTGAGGTTTAGAGTTCCGTTTAGCGATAGGCCTCTTAGAGTCAGGATTAGGGTTAGGGTTAGGGTTAGGGTTAGGGTTAGGGTTAGGGTTAGGGTTACCTACATGCCATGCACAGCTGAGGTTTAGAGTTCCGTTTAGGGTTAGGTCTCTTAGGGTTAGGGTTAGGGTTAGGGTTAGGGTTAGTGTTAGGGTTAGGGTTAGGGTTAGGGTTAGCGTTAGGGTTACGGTTAGGGTTAGGGTTAGGGTTAGGGTTAGGGTTAGGGTTAGGGTTAGGGTTAGGGTTAGGGTTAGGGTTAGGGTTAGGGTTAGGCTTAGGGTTACCTACATGCCATGCACAGCCGAGGTTTAGAGTTGCGTTTAGGGTTAGGCCTCTTAGGGTTAGGGTTAGGGTTACGGTTAGGGTTAGGGTTAGGGTTACGGTTAGGGTTAGGGTTAGTGTTAGGGTTAGCGTTAGGGTTACGGTTAGGGTTAGGGTTAGGGTTAGGGTTAGGGTTAGGTACATGCCATGCACAGCTGAGGTTTAGAGTTCCGTTTAGGGTTAGGTCTCTTAGGGTTAGGGTTAGGGTTAGGGTTAGGGTTAGGGTTAGGGTTAGGGTTACGTACATGCCATGCACAGCGGAGGTTTAGAGCTCCGTTTAGGGTTAGGTCTCTTAGGGTTAGGGTTAGGTTTAGGATTAGGGTTAGGGTTAGGGTTAGGGTTACGTACATGCCATGCACAGCTGAGGTTTAGGGTTGCGTTTAGGGTTAGGCATCTTAGGGTTAGGGTTAGGGTTAGGGTTAGGGTTACCTACATGCCATGCACAGCTGAGGTTTAGAGTTGCGTTTAGGGTTAGGCCTCTTAGGGTTAGGGTTAGGGTTAGGGTTAGGGTTAGGGTTAGGGTTACGGTTAGGGTTAGGGTTAGGGTTAGGGTTACGGTTACGGTTAGGGTTAGGGTTAGGGTTAGGGTTACCTACATGCCATGCACAGCTGAGGTTTAGAGTTGCGTTTAGGGTTAGGCCTCTTAGGGTTAGGGTTAGGGTTAGGGTTAGGGTTAGGGTTAGGGTTAGGGTTAGGGTTAGGGTTACGTGCATGCCATGCACAGCTGAGGTTTTGAGTTCCGTTTAGGGTTAGGCCTCTTAGGGTCAGGGTTAGGGTTAGGGTTAGGGTTAGGGCTAGGGTTACGTACATGCCATGCACAGCTGAGGTTTAGAGTTCCCTTTAGGGATAGGCCTCTAAGGGTCAGGGTTAGGGTTAGGGTTAGGGTTAGGGTTAGGGTTATGGTTAGGTTTAGGGTTAGGGTTAGGGTTAGGGTTAGGGTTAGGTACATGCCATGCACAGCTGAGGTTTAGAGTTGCGTTTAGGGTTAGGCCTCTTAGGGTCAGGATTAAGGTTAGGGTTAGGGTTAGGGTTAGGGTTAGGGTTAGGGTTAGGGTTAGGGTTAGGGTTAGGGTTACCTACATGCCATGCACAGCTGAGGTTTAGAGTTCCGTTTAGGGTTAGGTCTCTTAGGGTTAGGGTTAGGGTTAGGGTTACGGTTAGGGTTACGGTTAGGGTTAGGGTTACGGTTACGGTTAGGGTTAGGGTTAGGGTTACGGTTACGGTTAGGGTTAGGGTTAGGGTTAGGGTTACCTACATGCCATGCACAGCTGAGGTTTAGAGTTGCCTTTAGGGTTAGGCCTCTTAGGGTTAGGGTTAGGGTTAGGGTTAGGGTTAGGGTTACGTACATGCCATGCACAGCTGAGGTTTAGAGTTGCGTTTAGGGTTAGGTCTCTTAGGGTTAGGGTTAGGGTTAGGGTTAGGCTTAGGCTTAGGCTTAGGGTTAGGGTTAGGTTTAGGGTTAGGTACATGCCATGCACAGCTGAGGTTTAGAGTTGCGTTTAGGGTTAGGCATCTTAGGGTTAGGGTTAGGGTTAGGGTTAGGGTTAGGGTTAGGGTTAGGGTTAGGGTTAGGGTTAGGGTTAAGGTTAGGGTTACGGTTACGGTTACGGTTAGGGTTAAGGTTAGGGTTACCTACATGCCATGCACAGCTGAGGTTTAGAGTTGCGTTTAGGGTTAGGCCTCTTAGGGTTAGGGTTAGGGTTAGGGTTAGGGTTAGGGTTAGGGTTAGGGTTAGGGTTACGTACATGCCATGCACAGCTGAGGTTTAGAGTTGCGTTTAGGGTTAGTTCTCTTAGGGTTAGGGTTAGGGTTAGGGTTAGGGTTAGGGTTAGGGTTAGGGTTAGGGTTAGGTACATGCCATGCACAGCTGAGGTTTAGAGTTCCGTTTAGGGTTAGGTCTCTTAGGGTTAGGGTTAGGGTTAGGGTTAGGGTTAGGGTTACGTACATGCCATGCAAAGCTGAGGTTTAGAGCTCCGTTTAGGGTTAGGTCTCTTAGGGTTACGGTTAGGGTTAGGGTTAGGCTTAGGGTTAGGGTTAGGGTTAGGGTTAGGGTTAGGGTTAGGGTTAGGGTTAGGGTTAGGTACATGCCATGCACAGCTGAGGTTTAGAGTTGCGTTTAGGGTTAGGCCTCTTAGGGTTAGGGTTAGGGTTAGGGTTAGGGTTAGGGTTAGGGTTAGGTACATGCCATGCACAGCTGAGGTTTAGAGTTCCGTTTAGGGTTAGGTCTCTTAGGGTTAGGGTTAGGGTTAGGGTTAGGGTTAGGGTTACGTACATGCCATGCACAGCGGAGGTTTAGAGCTCCATTTAGGGTTAACTCTCTTAGGGTCAGTTTTAGGGTTAGGGTTAGGGTTAGGGTTAGGGTTAGGGTTACGTACATGCCATGCAGAGCTGAGGTTTAGAGTTGCGTTTAGGGTTAGGCATCTTAGGGTTAGGGTTAGGGGTAGGGTTAGGGTTACCTACATGCCATGCACAGCTGAGGTTTAGAATTCCGTTTAGGGTTAGGCCTCTTAGGGTTAGGGTTAGGGTTAGGGTTAGGGTTAGGGTTAGGGTTAGGGTTAGGGTTACCTACATGCCATGCACAGCTGAGGTTTAGAGTTGCGTTTAGGGTTAGGCCTCTTAGGGTTAGGGTTAGGGTTAGGGTTAGGGTTAGGGTTAGGGTTAGGGTTAGGGTTAGCGTTAGGGTTACGGTTAGGGTTAGGGTTAGGGTTAGGGTTAGGGTTAGGGTTAGGGTTAGGATTACGTACATGCCATGCACAGCTGAGGTTTAGAGTTCCGTTTAGGGATAGGCCGCTTAGACTCAGGATTAGGGTTAGGGTTAGGGTTAGGGTTAGGGTTAGGGTTAGGGTTAGGGTTAGGGTTACGGTTAGGGTTAGGGTTAGGGTTAGGGTTAGGGTTAGGCTTAGGGTTACCTACATGCCATGCACAGCCGAGGTTTAGAGTTGCGTTTAGGGTTAGGCCTCTTAGGGTTAGGGTTAGGGTTACGGTTAGGGTTAGGGTTAGGGTTACGGTTAGGGTTAGGGTTAGTGTTAGGGTTAGCGTTAGGGTTACGGTTAGGGTTAGGGTTAGGGTTAGGGTTAGGGTTAGGTACATGCCATGCACAGCTGAGGTTTAGAGTTCCGTTTAGGGTTAGGTCTCTTAGGGTTAGGGTTAGGGTTAGGGTTAGGGTTAGGGTTAGGGTTAGGGTTACGTACATGCCATGCACAGCGGAGGTTTAGAGCTCCGTTTAGGGTTAGGTCTCTTAGGGTTAGGGTTAGGTTTAGGATTAGGGTTAGGGTTAGGGTTAGGGTTACGTACATGCCATGCACAGCTGAGGTTTAGGGTTGCGTTTAGGGTTAGGCATCTTAGGGTTAGGGTTAGGGTTACGTACATGCCATGCACAGCTGAGGTTTAGGGTTGCGTTTAGGGTTAGGCATCTTAGGGTTAGGGTTAGGGTTAGGGTTAGGGTTACCTACATGCCATGCACAGCTGAGGTTTAGAGTTGCGTTTAGGGTTAGGCCTCTTAGGGTTAGGGTTAGGGTTAGGGTTAGGGTTAGGGTTAGGGTTACGGTTAGGGTTAGGGTTAGGGTTAGGGTTACGGTTACGGTTAGGGTTAGGGTTAGGGTTAGGGTTACCTACATGCCATGCACAGCTGAGGTTTAGAGTTGCGTTTAGGGTTAGGCCTCTTAGGGTTAGGGTTAGGGTTAGGGTTAGGGTTAGGGTTAGGGTTAGGGTTAGGGTTACGTGCATGCCATGCACAGCTGAGGTTTTGAGTTCCGTTTAGGGTTAGGCCTCTTAGGGTCAGGGTTAGGGTTAGGGTTAGGGTTAGGGCTAGGGTTACGTACATGCCATGCACAGCTGAGGTTTAGAGTTCCCTTTAGGGATAGGCCTCTAAGGGTCAGGGTTAGGGTTAGGGTTAGGGTTAGGGTTAGGGTTATGGTTAGGTTTAGGGTTAGGGTTAGGGTTAGGGTTAGGGTTAGGTACATGCCATGCACAGCTGAGGTTTAGAGTTGCGTTTAGGGTTAGGCCTCTTAGGGTCAGGATTAAGGTTAGGGTTAGGGTTAGGGTTAGGGTTAGGGTTAGGGTTAGGGTTAGGGTTAGGGTTAGGGTTACCTACATGCCATGCACAGCTGAGGTTTAGAGTTCCGTTTAGGGTTAGGTCTCTTAGGGTTAGGGTTAGGGTTAGGGTTAGGGTTAGGGTTAGTGTTAGGGTTAGGGTTAGGGTTAGGGTTACGGTTAGGGTTACGGTTAGGGTTAGGGTTAGGGTTAGGGTTAGGGTTAGGGTTAGGGTTAGGGTTACCTACATGCCATGCACAGCTGAGGTTTAGAGTTGCGTTTAGGGTTAGGCCTCTTAGGGTTAGAGTTAGGGTTAGGGTTACCTACATGCCATGCACAGCTGAGGTTTAGAGTTGCGTTTAGGGTTAGGCCTCTAAGGGTTAGAGTTAGGGTTAGGTTTAGGGTTAGGGTTAGGGTTAGGGTTAGGGTTACGGTTACGGTTAGGGTTAGGGTTAGGGTTACGGTTACGGTTAGGGTTAGGGTTAGGGTTAGGGTTACCTACATGCCATGCACAGCTGAGGTTTAGAGTTGCCTTTAGGGTTAGGCCTCTTAGGGTTAGGGTTAGGGTTAGGGTTAGGGTTAGGGTTACGTACATGCCATGCACAGCTGAGGTTTAGAGTTGCGTTTAGGGTTAGGCCTCTTAGGGTTAGGGTTAGGGTTAGGGTTAGGGTTACCTACATGCCATGCACAGCTGAGGTTTAGAGTTGCGTTTAGGGTTAGGCCTCTAAGGGTTAGGGTTAGGGTTAGGTATAGGGTTAGGGTTAGGGTTAGGGTTAGGGTTACGGTTAGGGTTAGGGTTACCTACATGCCATGCACAGCTGAGGTTTAGAGTTGCATTTAGGGTTAGGCCTCTTAGGGTTAGGGTTAGGGTTAGGGTTAGGGTTAGGGTTAGGGTTAGGGTTACGTACATGCCATGCACAGCTGAGGTTTAGAGTTGCAATTAGGTTTAGGCCTCTTAGGGTTAGGGTTACGGTTAGGGTTAGGGTTAGGGTTAGGGTTAGGGTTACGTACATGCCATGCACAGCTGAGGTTTAGAGTTGCGTTTAGGGTTAGGCCTCTTAGGGTTAGGGTTAGGGTTAGGGTTAGGGTTAGGGTTAGGGTTAGGTACATGCCATGCACAGCTGAGGTTTAGAGTTCCGTTTAGGTTTAGGTCTCTTAGGGTTAGGGTTAGGGTTAGGGTTAGGGTTACGTACATGCCATGCACAGCGGAGGTTTAGAGCTCCGTTTAGGGTTAACTCTCTTAGGGTCAGTTTTAGGGTTAGGGTTAGGGTTAGGGTTAGGGTTAGGGTTAGAGTTAGGGTTAGGGTTAGCGTTAGGGTTACGGTTAGGGTTAGGGTTAGGGTTAGGGTTAGGGTTAGGGTTAGGGTTAGGGTTAGGGTTAGGATTACGTACATGCCATGCACAGCTGAGGTTTAGAGTTCCGTTTAGGGATAGGCCGCTTAGACTCAGGATTAGGGTTAGGGTTAGGGTTAGGGTTAGGGTTAGGGTTAGGGTTACGGATAGGGTTAGGGTTAGGGTTAGGGTTAGGGTTAGGGTTAGGGTTAGGGTTACCTACATGCCATGCACAGCCGAGGTTTAGAGTTGCGTTTAGGGTTAGGCCTCTTAGGGTTAGGGTTAGGGTTACGGTTAGGGTTAGGGTTAGGGTTACGGTTAAGGTTAGGGTTAGTGTTAGGGTTAGCGTTAGGGTTACGGTTAGGGTTAGGGTTAGGGTTAGGGTTACGGTTAGGTACATGCCATGCACAGCTGAGGTTTAGAGTTCCGTTTAGGGTTAGGTCTCTTAGGGTTAGGGTTAGGGTTAGGGTTAGGGTTAGGGTTAGGGTTACGGTTAGGGTTAGGGTTAGGGTTAGGGTTACGGTTACGGTTAGGGTTAGGGTTAGGGTTACCTACATGCCATGCACAGCTGAGGTTTAGAGTTGCGTTTAGGGTTAGGCCTCTTAGGGTTAGGGTTAGGGTTAGGGTTAGGGTTAGGGTTAGGGTTAGGGTTAGGGTTAGGGTTAGGGTTAGGGTTAAGTGCATGCCATGCACAGCTGAGGTTTTGAGTTCCGTTTAGGGTTAGGCTTCTTAGGGTCAGGGTTAGGGTTAGGGTTAGGGTTAGGGCTAGGGTTACGTACATGCCATGCACAGCTGAGGTTTAGAGTTCCCTTTAGGGATAGGCCTCTAAGGGTCAGGGTTAGGGTTAGGGTTAGGTTTAGGGTTATGGTTACGGTTAGGGTTAGGGTTACGGTTAGGGTTAGGGTTAGGGTTACCTACATGCCATGCACAGCTGAGGTTTAGAGTTGCGTTTAGGGTTAGGCCTCTTAGGGTCAGGATTAAGGTTAGGGTTAGGGTTAGGGTTAGGGTTAGGTACATGCCATGCACAGCTGAGGTTTAGAGTTCCGTTTAGCGATAGGCCTCTTAGAGTCAGGATTAGGGTTAGGGTTAGGGTTAGGGTTAGGGTTAGGGTTAGGGTTAGGGTTACCTACATGCCATGCACAGCTGAGGTTTAGAGTTCCGTTTAGGGTTAGGTCTCTTAGGGTTAGGGTTAGGGTTAGGGTTAGGGTTAGTGTTAGGGTTAGGGTTAGGGTTAGGGTTAGCGTTAGGGTTACGGTTAGGGTTAGGGTTAGGGTTAGGGTTAGGGTTAGGGTTAGGGTTAGGGTTAGGGTTAGGGTTAGGGTTAGGCTTAGGGTTACCTACATGCCATGCACAGCCGAGGTTTAGAGTTGCGTTTAGGGTTAGGCCTCTTAGGGTTAGGGTTAGGGTTACGGTTAGGGTTAGGGTTAGGGTTACGGTTAGGGTTAGGGTTAGTGTTAGGGTTAGCGTTAGGGTTACGGTTAGGGTTAGGGTTAGGGTTAGGGTTAGGGTTAGGTACATGCCATGCACAGCTGAGGTTTAGAGTTCCGTTTAGGGTTAGGTCTCTTAGGGTTAGGGTTAGGGTTAGGGTTAGGGTTAGGGTTAGGGTTAGGGTTACGTACATGCCATGCACAGCGGAGGTTTAGAGCTCCGTTTAGGGTTAGGTCTCTTAGGGTTAGGGTTAGGTTTAGGATTAGGGTTAGGGTTAGGGTTAGGGTTACGTACATGCCATGCACAGCTGAGGTTTAGGGTTGCGTTTAGGGTTAGGCATCTTAGGGTTAGGGTTAGGGTTAGGGTTAGGGTTACCTACATGCCATGCACAGCTGAGGTTTAGAGTTGCGTTTAGGGTTAGGCCTCTTAGGGTTAGGGTTAGGGTTAGGGTTAGGGTTAGGGTTAGGGTTACGGTTAGGGTTAGGGTTAGGGTTAGGGTTACGGTTACGGTTAGGGTTAGGGTTAGGGTTAGGGTTACCTACATGCCATGCACAGCTGAGGTTTAGAGTTGCGTTTAGGGTTAGGCCTCTTAGGGTTAGGGTTAGGGTTAGGGTTAGGGTTAGGGTTAGGGTTAGGGTTAGGGTTAGGGTTACGTGCATGCCATGCACAGCTGAGGTTTTGAGTTCCGTTTAGGGTTAGGCCTCTTAGGGTCAGGGTTAGGGTTAGGGTTAGGGTTAGGGCTAGGGTTACGTACATGCCATGCACAGCTGAGGTTTAGAGTTCCCTTTAGGGATAGGCCTCTAAGGGTCAGGGTTAGGGTTAGGGTTAGGGTTAGGGTTAGGGTTATGGTTAGGTTTAGGGTTAGGGTTAGGGTTAGGGTTAGGGTTAGGTACATGCCATGCACAGCTGAGGTTTAGAGTTGCGTTTAGGGTTAGGCCTCTTAGGGTCAGGATTAAGGTTAGGGTTAGGGTTAGGGTTAGGGTTAGGGTTAGGGTTAGGGTTAGGGTTAGGGTTAGGGTTACCTACATGCCATGCACAGCTGAGGTTTAGAGTTCCGTTTAGGGTTAGGTCTCTTAGGGTTAGGGTTAGGGTTAGGGTTAGGGTTAGGGTTAGTGTTAGGGTTAGGGTTAGGGTTAGGGTTAGCGTTAGGGTTACGGTTAGGGTTAGGGTTAGGGTTAGGGTTAGGGTTAGGGTTAGGGTTAGGGTTACCTACATGCCATGCACAGCTGAGGTTTAGAGTTGCGTTTAGGGTTAGGCCTCTTAGGGTTAGAGTTAGGGTTAGGGTTACCTACATGCCATGCACAGCTGAGGTTTAGAGTTGCGTTTAGGGTTAGGCCTCTTAGGGTTAGGGTTAGGGTTAGGGTTAGGGTTAGGGTTACGGTTAGGGTTAGGGTTACGGTTACGGTTAGGGTTAGGGTTAGGGTTACGGTTACGGTTAGGGTTAGGGTTAGGGTTAGGGTTACCTACATGCCATGCACAGCTGAGGTTTAGAGTTGCCTTTAGGGTTAGGCCTCTTAGGGTTAGGGTTAGGGTTAGGGTTAGGGTTAGGGTTACGTACATGCCATGCACAGCTGAGGTTTAGAGTTGCGTTTAGGGTTAGGCCTCTTAGGGTTAGGGTTAGGGTTAGGGTTAGGGTTACCTACATGCCATGCACAGCTGAGGTTTAGAGTTGCGTTTAGGGTTAGGCCTCTAAGGGTTAGGGTTAGGGTTAGGTATAGGGTTAGGGTTAGGGTTAGGGTTAGGGTTACGGTTAGGGTTAGGGTTACCTACATGCCATGCACAGCTGAGGTTTAGAGTTGCATTTAGGGTTAGGCCTCTTAGGGTTAGGGTTAGGGTTAGGGTTAGGGTTAGGGTTAGGGTTAGGGTTACGTACATGCCATGCACAGCTGAGGTTTAGAGTTGCAATTAGGTTTAGGCCTCTTAGGGTTAGGGTTACGGTTAGGGTTAGGGTTAGGGTTAGGGTTAGGGTTACGTACATGCCATGCACAGCTGAGGTTTAGAGTTGCGTTTAGGGTTAGGCCTCTTAGGGTTAGGGTTAGGGTTAGGGTTAGGGTTAGGGTTAGGGTTAGGTACATGCCATGCACAGCTGAGGTTTAGAGTTCCGTTTAGGTTTAGGTCTCTTAGGGTTAGGGTTAGGGTTAGGGTTAGGGTTACGTACATGCCATGCACAGCGGAGGTTTAGAGCTCCGTTTAGGGTTAACTCTCTTAGGGTCAGTTTTAGGGTTAGGGTTAGGGTTAGGGTTAGGGTTAGGGTTAGAGTTAGGGTTAGGGTTAGCGTTAGGGTTACGGTTAGGGTTAGGGTTAGGGTTAGGGTTAGGGTTAGGGTTAGGGTTAGGGTTAGGGTTAGGATTACGTACATGCCATGCACAGCTGAGGTTTAGAGTTCCGTTTAGGGATAGGCCGCTTAGACTCAGGATTAGGGTTAGGGTTAGGGTTAGGGTTAGGGTTAGGGTTAGGGTTACGGATAGGGTTAGGGTTAGGGTTAGGGTTAGGGTTAGGGTTAGGGTTAGGGTTACCTACATGCCATGCACAGCCGAGGTTTAGAGTTGCGTTTAGGGTTAGGCCTCTTAGGGTTAGGGTTAGGGTTACGGTTAGGGTTAGGGTTAGGGTTACGGTTAAGGTTAGGGTTAGTGTTAGGGTTAGCGTTAGGGTTACGGTTAGGGTTAGGGTTAGGGTTAGGGTTACGGTTAGGTACATGCCATGCACAGCTGAGGTTTAGAGTTCCGTTTAGGGTTAGGTCTCTTAGGGTTAGGGTTAGGGTTAGGGTTAGGGTTAGGGTTAGGGTTACGGTTAGGGTTAGGGTTAGGGTTAGGGTTACGGTTACGGTTAGGGTTAGGGTTAGGGTTACCTACATGCCATGCACAGCTGAGGTTTAGAGTTGCGTTTAGGGTTAGGCCTCTTAGGGTTAGGGTTAGGGTTAGGGTTAGGGTTAGGGTTAGGGTTAGGGTTAGGGTTAGGGTTAGGGTTAGGGTTAGGGTTAAGTGCATGCCATGCACAGCTGAGGTTTTGAGTTCCGTTTAGGGTTAGGCTTCTTAGGGTCAGGGTTAGGGTTAGGGTTAGGGTTAGGGCTAGGGTTACGTACATGCCATGCACAGCTGAGGTTTAGAGTTCCCTTTAGGGATAGGCCTCTAAGGGTCAGGGTTAGGGTTAGGGTTAGGTTTAGGGTTATGGTTACGGTTAGGGTTAGGGTTACGGTTAGGGTTAGGGTTAGGGTTACCTACATGCCATGCACAGCTGAGGTTTAGAGTTGCGTTTAGGGTTAGGCCTCTTAGGGTCAGGATTAAGGTTAGGGTTAGGGTTAGGGTTAGGGTTAGGTACATGCCATGCACAGCTGAGGTTTAGAGTTCCGTTTAGCGATAGGCCTCTTAGAGTCAGGATTAGGGTTAGGGTTAGGGTTAGGGTTAGGGTTAGGGTTAGGGTTAGGGTTACCTACATGCCATGCACAGCTGAGGTTTAGAGTTCCGTTTAGGGTTAGGTCTCTTAGGGTTAGGGTTAGGGTTAGGGTTAGGGTTAGTGTTAGGGTTAGGGTTAGGGTTAGGGTTAGCGTTAGGGTTACGGTTAGGGTTAGGGTTAGGGTTAGGGTTAGGGTTAGGGTTAGGGTTAGGGTTAGGGTTACCTACATGCCATGCACAGCTGAGGTTTAGAGTTGCGTTTAGGGTTAGGCCTCTTAGGGTTAGGGTTAGGGTTAGGGTTAGGGTTAGGGTTACGGTTAGGGTTAGGGTTACGGTTACGGTTAGGGTTAGGGTTAGGGTTACGGTTACGGTTAGGGTTAGGGTTAGGGTTAGGGTTACCTACATGCCATGCACAGCTGAGGTTTAGAGTTGCCTTTAGGGTTAGGCCTCTTAGGGTTAGGGTTAGGGTTAGGGTTAGGGTTAGGGTTACGTACATGCCATGCACAGCTGAGGTTTAGAGTTGCATTTAGGGTTAGGTCTCTTAGGGTTAGGGTTAGGGTTAGGGTTAGGCTTAGGCTTAGGCTTAGGGTTAGGGTTAGGGTTAAGGGTAAGGTACATGCCATGCACAGCTGAGGTTTAGAGTTCCGTTTAGGGTTAGGTCTCTTAGGGTTAGGGTTAGGGTTAGGGTTAGGGTTAGGGTTAGGGTTAGGGTTAGGGTTAGGGTTAGGGTTAGGGTTAAGGTTAGGGTTACGGTTACGGTTACGGTTAGGGTTAAGGTTAGGGTTACCTACATGCCATGCACAGCTGAGGTTTAGAGTTGCGTTTAGGGTTAGGCCTCTTAGGGTTAGGGTTAGGGTTAGGGTTAGGGTTAGGGTTAGGGTTACGTACATGCCATGCACAGCTGAGGTTTAGAGTTGCGTTTAGGGTTAGTTCTCTTAGGGTTAGGGTTAGGGTTAGGGTTAGGGTTAGGGTTAGGGTTAGGGTTAGGGTTAGGGTTAGGGTTAGGGTTAGGGTTAGGGTTAGGTACATGCCATGCACAGCTGAGGTTTAGAGTTCCGTTTAGGGTTAGGTCTCTTAGGGTTAGGGTTAGGGTTAGGGTTAGGGTTAGGGTTACGTACATGCCATGCAAAGCTGAGGTTTATAGCTCCGTTTAGGGTTAGGTCTCTTAGGGTTAGGGTTAGGGTTAGGGTTAGGGTTAGGGTTAGGGTTAGGGTTAGGGTTAGGGTTAGGGTTACGTACATGCCATGCACAGCTGAGGTTTAGAGTTGCGTTTAGGGTTAGGCATCTTAGGGTTAGGGTTAGGGTTAGGGTTAGGGTTAGGGTTAGGTACATGCCATGCACAGCTGAGGTTTAGAGTTCCCTTTAGGGATAGGCCTCTTAGGGTCAGGATTAGGGTTAGGGTTAGGGTTAGGGTTAGGGTTAGGGTTAGGGTTAGGGTTAGGGTTAGGGTTACGGTTACGATTACTGGTTACGGTTAGGGTTACGGTTAGGGTTAGGGTTACCTACATGCCATGCACAGCTGAGGTTTAGAGTTGCGTTTAGGGTTAGGCCTCTTAGGGTCAGGATTAGGGTTAGGGTTAGGGTTAGGGTTAGGGTTAGGGTTAGGGTTAGGTACATGCCATGCACAGCTGAGGTTTAGAGTTCCGTTTAGCGATAGGCCTCTTAGAGTCAGGATTAGGGTTAGGGTTAGGGTTAGGGTTAGGGTTAGGTACATGCCATGCACAGCTGAGGTTTAGAGTTCCGTTTAGCGATAGGCCTCTTAGAGTCAGGATTAGGGTTAGGGTTAGGGTTAGGGTTAGGGTTAGGGTTAGGGTTAGGGTTACCTACATGCCATGCACAGCTGAGGTTTAGAGTTCCGTTTAGGGTTAGGTCTCTTAGGGTTAGGGTTAGGGTTAGGGTTAGGGTTAGTGTTAGGGTTAGGGTTAGGGTTAGGGTTAGCGTTAGGGTTACGGTTAGGGTTAGGGTTAGGGTTAGGGTTAGGGTTACGGTTACGGTTAGGGTTAGGGTTAGGGTTAGGGTTACCTACATGCCATGCACAGCTGAGGTTTAGAGTTGCGTTTAGGGTTAGGCCTCTTAGGGTTAGGGTTAGGGTTAGGGTTAGGGTTAGGGTTAGGGTTACGGTTAGGGTTAGGGTTACGGTTACGGTTAGGGTTAGGGTTAGGGTTACGGTTACGGTTAGGGTTAGGGTTAGGGTTAGGGTTACCTACATGCCATGCACAGCTGAGGTTTAGAGTTGCCTTTAGGGTTAGGCCTCTTAGGGTTAGGGTTAGGGTTAGGGTTAGGGTTACGTACATGCCATGCACAGCTGAGGTTTAGAGTTGCATTTAGGGTTAGGTCTCTTAGGGTTAGGGTTAGGGTTAGGGTTAGGCTTAGGCTTAGGCTTAGGGTTAGGGTTAGGGTTAAGGGTAAGGTACATGCCATGCACAGCTGAGGTTTAGAGTTCCGTTTAGGGTTAGGTCTCTTAGGGTTAGGGTTAGGGTTAGGGTTAGGGTTAGGGTTAGGGTTAGGGTTAGGGTTAAGGTTAGGGTTACGGTTACGGTTACGGTTAGGGTTAAGGTTAGGGTTACCTACATGCCATGCACAGCTGAGGTTTAGAGTTGCGTTTAGGGTTAGGCCTCTTAGGGTTAGGGTTAGGGTTAGGGTTAGGGTTAGGGTTAGGGTTAGGGTTAGGGTTAGGGTTAGGGTTACGTACATGCCATGCACAGCTGAGGTTTAGAGTTGCGTTTAGGGTTAGGTCTCTTAGGGTTAGGGTTAGGGTTAGGGTTAGGTTTAGGGTTAGGGTTAGGGTTAGGGTTAGGGTTAGGGTTAGGGTTAGGGTTAGGGTTAGGGTTAGGGTTAGGTACATGCCATGCACAGCTGAGGTTTAGAGTTCCGTTTAGGGTTAGGTCTCTTAGGGTTAGGGTTAGGGTTAGGGTTAGGGTTAGGGTTACGTACATGCCATGCAAAGCTGAGGTTTATAGCTCCGTTTAGGGTTAGGTCTCTTAGGGTTAGGGTTAGGGTTAGGGTTAGGGTTAGGGTTAGGGTTAGGGTTAGGGTTAGGGTTAGGGTTAGCTACATGCCATGCACAGCTGAGGTTTAGAGTTGCGTTTAGGGTTAGGCATCTTAGGGTTAGGGTTAGGGTTAGGGTTAGGGTTAGGGTTAGGTACATGCCATGCACAGCTGAGGTTTAGAGTTGCGTTTAGGGTTAGGCCTCTTAGGGTTAGGGTTAGGGTTAGGGTTAGGGTTAGGGTTAGGGTTAGGGTTAGGGTTAGGGTTAGGGTTAGGGTTAAGTGCATGCCATGCACAGCTGAGGTTTTGAGTTCCGTTTAGGGTTAGGCTTCTTAGGGTCAGGGTTAGGGTTAGGGTTAGGGTTAGGGCTAGGGTTACGTACATGCCATGCACAGCTGAGGTTTAGAGTTCCCTTTAGGGATAGGCCTCTAAGGGTCAGGGTTAGGGTTAGGGTTAGGTTTAGGGTTATGGTTACGGTTAGGGTTAGGGTTACGGTTAGGGTTAGGGTTAGGGTTACCTACATGCCATGCACAGCTGAGGTTTAGAGTTGCGTTTAGGGTTAGGCCTCTTAGGGTCAGGATTAAGGTTAGGGTTAGGGTTAGGGTTAGGGTTAGGTACATGCCATGCACAGCTGAGGTTTAGAGTTCCGTTTAGCGATAGGCCTCTTAGAGTCAGGATTAGGGTTAGGGTTAGGGTTAGGGTTAGGGTTAGGGTTAGGGTTAGGGTTACCTACATGCCATGCACAGCTGAGGTTTAGAGTTCCGTTTAGGGTTAGGTCTCTTAGGGTTAGGGTTAGGGTTAGGGTTAGGGTTAGTGTTAGGGTTAGGGTTAGGGTTAGGGTTAGCGTTAGGGTTACGGTTAGGGTTAGGGTTAGGGTTAGGGTTAGGGTTAGGGTTAGGGTTAGGGTTACCTACATGCCATGCACAGCTGAGGTTTAGAGTTGCGTTTAGGGTTAGGCCTCTTAGGGTTAGGGTTAGGGTTAGGGTTAGGGTTAGGGTTACGGTTAGGGTTAGGGTTACGGTTACGGTTAGGGTTAGGGTTAGGGTTACGGTTACGGTTAGGGTTAGGGTTAGGGTTAGGGTTACCTACATGCCATGCACAGCTGAGGTTTAGAGTTGCCTTTAGGGTTAGGCCTCTTAGGGTTAGGGTTAGGGTTAGGGTTAGGGTTAGGGTTACGTACATGCCATGCACAGCTGAGGTTTAGAGTTGCATTTAGGGTTAGGTCTCTTAGGGTTAGGGTTAGGGTTAGGGTTAGGCTTAGGCTTAGGCTTAGGGTTAGGGTTAGGGTTAAGGGTAAGGTACATGCCATGCACAGCTGAGGTTTAGAGTTCCGTTTAGGGTTAGGTCTCTTAGGGTTAGGGTTAGGGTTAGGGTTAGGGTTAGGGTTAGGGTTAGGGTTAGGGTTAGGGTTAGGGTTAAGGTTAGGGTTACGGTTACGGTTACGTTTAGGGTTAAGGTTAGGGTTACCTACATGCCATGCACAGCTGAGGTTTAGAGTTGCGTTTAGGGTTAGGCCTCTTAGGGTTAGGGTTAGGGTTAGGGTTAGGGTTAGGGTTAGGGTTAGGGTTAGGGTTAGGGTTACGTACATGCCATGCACAGCTGAGGTTTAGAGTTGCGTTTAGGGTTAGTTCTCTTAGGGTTAGGGTTAGGGTTAGGGTTAGGGTTAGGGTTAGGGTTAGGGTTAGGGTTAGGGTTAGGGTTAGGGTTAGGGTTAGGGTTAGGTACATGCCATGCACAGCTGAGGTTTAGAGTTCCGTTTAGGGTTAGGTCTCTTAGGGTTAGGGTTAGGGTTAGGGTTAGGGTTAGGGTTACGTACATGCCATGCAAAGCTGAGGTTTATAGCTCCGTTTAGGGTTAGGTCTCTTAGGGTTAGGGTTAGGGTTAGGGTTAGGGTTAGGGTTAGGGTTAGGGTTAGGGTTAGGGTTACGTACATGCCATGCACAGCTGAGGTTTAGAGTTGCGTTTAGGGTTAGGCATCTTAGGGTTAGGGTTAGGGTTAGGGTTAGGGTTAGGGTTAGGGTTAGGTACATGCCATGCACAGCTGAGGTTTAGAGTTCCCTTTAGGGATAGGCCTCTTAGGGTCAGGATTAGGGTTAGGGTTAGGGTTAGGGTTAGGGTTAGGGTTAGGGTTAGGGTTAGGGTTAGGGTTACGGTTACGATTACTGGTTACGGTTAGGGTTACGGTTAGGGTTAGGGTTACCTACATGCCATGCACAGCTGAGGTTTAGAGTTGCGTTTAGGGTTAGGCCTCTTAGGGTCAGGATTAGGGTTAGGGTTAGGGTTAGGGTTAGGGTTAGGGTTAGGGTTAGGGTTAGGTACATGCCATGCACAGCTGAGGTTTAGAGTTCCGTTTAGCGATAGGCCTCTTAGAGTCAGGATTAGGGTTAGGGTTAGGGTTAGGGTTAGGGTTAGGTACATGCCATGCACAGCTGAGGTTTAGAGTTCCGTTTAGCGATAGGCCTCTTAGAGTCAGGATTAGGGTTAGGGTTAGGGTTAGGGTTAGGGTTAGGGTTAGGGTTAGGGTTACCTACATGCCATGCACAGCTGAGGTTTAGAGTTCCGTTTAGGGTTAGGTCTCTTAGGGTTAGGGTTAGGGTTAGGGTTAGGGTTAGTGTTAGGGTTAGGGTTAGGGTTAGGGTTAGCGTTAGGGTTACGGTTAGGGTTAGGGTTAGGGTTAGGGTTAGGGTTAGGGTTAGGGTTAGGGTTAGGGTTAGGGTTAGGGTTACCTACATGCCATGCACAGCTGAGGTTTAGAGTTGCGTTTAGGGTTAGGCCTCTTAGGGTTAGGGTTAGGGTTAGGGTTAGGGTTAGGGTTACGGTTAGGGTTAGGGTTACGGTTACGGTTAGGGTTAGGGTTAGGGTTACGGTTACGGTTAGGGTTAGGGTTAGGGTTAGGGTTACCTACATGCCATGCACAGCTGAGGTTTAGAGTTGCCTTTAGGGTTAGGCCTCTTAGGGTTAGGGTTAGGGTTAGGGTTAGGGTTAGGGTTACGTACATGCCATGCACAGCTGAGGTTTAGAGTTGCATTTAGGGTTAGGTCTCTTAGGGTTAGGGTTAGGGTTAGGGTTAGGCTTAGGCTTAGGCTTAGGGTTAGGGTTAGGGTTAAGGGTAAGGTACATGCCATGCACAGCTGAGGTTTAGAGTTCCGTTTAGGGTTAGGTCTCTTAGGGTTAGGGTTAGGGTTAGGGTTAGGGTTAGGGTTAGGGTTAGGGTTAGGGTTAGGGTTAGGGTTAAGGTTAGGGTTACGGTTACGGTTACGGTTAGGGTTAAGGTTAGGGTTACCTACATGCCATGCACAGCTGAGGTTTAGAGTTGCGTTTAGGGTTAGGCCTCTTAGGGTTAGGGTTAGGGTTAGGGTTAGGGTTAGGGTTAGGGTTAGGGTTAGGGTTAGGGTTAGGGTTAGGGTTACGTACATGCCATGCACAGCTGAGGTTTAGAGTTGCGTTTAGGGTTAGTTCTCTTAGGGTTAGGGTTAGGGTTAGGGTTAGGGTTAGGGTTAGGGTTAGGGTTAGGGTTAGGGTTAGGGTTAGGGTTAGGGTTAGGGTTAGGTACATGCCATGCACAGCTGAGGTTTAGAGTTCCGTTTAGGGTTAGGTCTCTTAGGGTTAGGGTTAGGGTTAGGGTTAGGGTTAGGGTTACGTACATGCCATGCAAAGCTGAGGTTTATAGCTCCGTTTAGGGTTAGGTCTCTTAGGGTTAGGGTTAGGGTTAGGGTTAGGGTTAGGGTTAGGGTTAGGGTTAGGGTTACGTACATGCCATGCACAGCTGAGGTTTAGAGTTGCGTTTAGGGTTAGGCATCTTAGGGTTAGGGTTAGGGTTAGGGTTAGGGTTAGGGTTAGGTACATGCCATGCACAGCTGAGGTTTAGAGCTCCCTTTAGGGATAGGCCTCTTAGGGTCAGGATTAGGGTTAGGGTTAGGGTTAGGGTTAGGGTTAGGGTTAGGGTTAGGGTTAGGGTTAGGGTTACGGTTACGATTACTGGTTACGGTTAGGGTTACGGTTAGGGTTAGGGTTACCTACATGCCATGCACAGCTGACGTTTAGAGTTGCGTTTAGGGTTAGGCCTCTTAGGGTCAGGATTAGGGTTAGGGTTAGGGTTAGGGTTAGCGTTAGGGTTAGGGTTAGGTACATGCCATGCACAGCTGAGGTTTAGAGTTCCGTTTAGCGATAGGCCTCTTAGAGTCAGGATTAGGGTTAGGGTTAGGGTTAGGGTTAGGGTTAGGGTTAGGGTTAGGGTTACCTACATGCCATGCACAGCTGAGGTTTAGAGTTCCGTTTAGGGTTAGGTCTCTTAGGGTTAGGGTTAGGGTTAGGGTTAGGGTTAGTCTTAGGGTTAGGGTTAGGGTTAGGGTTAGCGTTAGGGTTACGGTTAGGGTTAGGGT
>NW_026599611.1:639264-644264 GCF_023634155.1 Falco peregrinus | reverse complement strand
CTGAGGTTTAGAGTTGCGTTTAGGGTTAGGTCTCTTAGGGTTAGGGTTAGGGTTAGGGTTAGGCTTAGGGTTAGGGTTAGGGTTAGGGTTAGGGTTAGGGTTAGGTACATGCCATGCACAGCTGAGGTTTAGAGTTCCGTTTAGGGTTAGGTCTCTTAGGGTTAGGGTTAGGGTTAGGGTTAGGGTTAGGGTTACGTACATGCCATGCACAGCGGAGGTTTAGAGCTCCGTTTAGGGTTAACTCTCTTAGGGTCAGGGTTACGGTTAGGGTTAGGGTTAGGGTTAGGGTTACGTACATGCCATGCACAGCTGAGGTTTAGAGTTGCGTTTAGGGTTAGGCATCTTAGGGTTAGGGTTAGGGTTAGGGTTAGGGTTACCTACATGCCATGCACAGCTGAGGTTTAGAGTTGCGTTTAGGGTTAGGTCTCTTAGGGTTAGGGTTAGGGTTAGGGTTAGGGTTAGGCTTAGGGTTAGGGTTAGGGTTAGATTTAGGGTTAGGCACATGCCATGCACAGCTGAGGTTTAGAGTTCCGTTTAGGGTTAGGTCTCTTAGGGTTAGGCTTAGGGTTAGGCTTAGGGTTAGGGTTAGGGTTACGTACATGCCATGCACAGCGGAGGTTTAGAGCTCCGTTTAGGGTTAACTCTCTTAG
Organism: Falco peregrinus; assembly: GCF_023634155.1. Classification (NCBI taxonomy): domain Eukaryota; kingdom Metazoa; phylum Chordata; class Aves; order Falconiformes; family Falconidae; genus Falco; species Falco peregrinus. The sequence goes on along the minus strand of NW_026599611.1, from coordinate 643,614 downwards.
GGTCAGGGTTAGGGTTAGGGTTAGGGTTAGGGTTAGGGTTAGGTACATGCCATGCACAGCTGAGGTTTAGAGTTGTGTTTAGGGTTAGGCCTCTTAGGGTTAGGGTTAGGGTTAGGGTTAGGGTTAGGGTTAGGGTTATGTACATGCCATGCACAGCTGAGGTTTAGAGTTGCGTTTAGGATTAGGTCTCTTAGGGTTACGGTTAGGGTTAGGGTTAGGGTTAGGGTTAGGCTTAGGGTTAGGGTTAGGGTTAGATTTAGGGTTCGGCACATGCCATGCACAGCTGAGGTTTAGAGTTCCGTTTAGGGTTAGGTCTCTTAGGGTTAGGGTTAGGGTTAGGGTTAGGATTAGGGTTAGGGTTAGGGTTAGGGTTAGGGTTAGGGTTAGGTACATGCCATGCACAGCTGAGGTTTAGAGTTCCGTTTAGGGTTAGGTCTCTTAGGGTTAGGGTTAGGGTTAGGGTTAGGGTTAGGGTTACGTACATGCCATGCACAGCTGAGGTTTAGAGTTCCGTTTAGGGTTAGGCCTCTTAGGGTTAGGGTTAGGGTTAGGGTTAGGGTTAGGGTTAGGGTTTGGGTTAAGTGCATGGCATGCACAGCTGAGGTTTTGAGTTCCGTTTAGGGTTAGGCCTCTTAGGGTCAGGGTTAAGGTTAGGGTTAGGGTTAGGGTTAGGGTTAGGGTTAGGGTTAGGGTTAGGGTTAGGGCTAGGGTTACGTACATGCCATGCACAGCTGAGGTTTAGAGTTCCCTTTAGGGATAGGCCTCTTAGGGTCAGGATTAGGGTTAGGGTTAGGGTTAGGGTTAGGGTTAGGGTTAGGGTTACCTACATGCCATGCACAGCTGAGGTTTAGAGTTGCGTTTAGGGTTAGGCCTCTTAGGGTTAGGGTTAGGATTAGGGTTAGGGTTAGGGTTCCCTACATGCCATGCACAGCTGAGGTTTAGAGTTCCGTTTAGGGTTAGGTCTCTTAGGGTTAGGGTTAGGGTTAGGGTTAGGGTTAGGGTTAGGGTTAGGGTTAGGGTTAGCGTTAGGGTTACGGTTAGGGTTAGGGTTAGGGTTAGGGTTAGGGTTAGGGTTACCTACATGCCATGCACAGCTGAGGTTTAGAGTTGCGTTTAGGGTTAGGCCTCTTAGGGTTAGAGTTAGGGTTAGGGTTACCTACTTGCCATGCACAGCTGAGGTTTAGAGTTCCGTTTAGGGTTAGGTCTCTTAGGGTTAGGGTTAGGGTTAGGGTTAGGGTTACGGTTAGGGTTAGGGTTACGGTTACGGTTAGGGTTAGGGTTAGGGTTACGGTTACGGTTACGGTTAGGGTTAGGGTTAGGGTTAGGGTTACCTACATGCCATGCACAGCTGAGGTTTAGAGTTGCGTTTAGGGTTAACTCTCTTAGGGTCAGTTTTAGGGTTAGGGTTAGGGTTAGGGTTAGGGTTAGGGTTAGGGTTACGTACATGCCATGCACAGCTGAGGTTTAGAGTTGCGTTTAGGGTTAGGTCTCTTAGGGTTAGGGTTAGGGTTAGGGTTAGGGTTAGGGTTAGCGTTAGGGTTAGGGTTAGGGTTAGGGTTAGGTACATGCCATGCACAGCTGAGGTTTAGAGTTCCGTTTAGGGTTAGGTCTCTTAGGGTTAGGGTTAGGGTTAGGGTTAGGGTTAGGGTTACGTACATGCCATGCACAGCTGAGGTTTAGAGTTGCGTTTAGGGTTAGGCATCTTAGGGTTAGGGTTAGGGTTAGGGTTAGGGTTACCTACATGCCATGCACAGCTGAGGTTTAGAGTTGCGTTTAGGATTAGGTCTCTTAGGGTTAGGGTTAGGGTTAGGGTTAGGGTTAGGCTTAGGGTTAGGGTTAGGGTTAGATTTAGGGTTAGGCACATGCCATGCACAGCTGAGGTTTAGAGTTCCGTTTAGGGTTAGGTCTCTTAGGGTTAGGGTTAGGGTTAGGGTTAGGGTTAGGGTTACGTACATGCCATGCACAGCGGAGGTTTAGAGCTCCGTTTAGGGTTAACTCTCTTAGGGTCAGGGTTAGGGTTAGGGTTAGGGTTAGGGTTAGGGTTAGGTACATGCCATGCACAGCTGAGGTTTAGAGTTGTGTTTAGGGTTAGGCCTCTTAGGGTTAGGGTTAGGGTTAGGGTTAGGGTTAGGGTTAGGGTTATGTACATGCCATGCACAGCTGAGGTTTAGAGTTGCGTTTAGGATTAGGTCTCTTAGGGTTAGGGTTAGGGTTAGGGTTAGGGTTAGGGTTAGGCTTAGGGTTAGGGTTAGGGTTAGATTTAGGGTTCGGCACATGCCATGCACAGCTGAGGTTTAGAGTTCCGTTTAGGGTTAGGTCTCTTAGGGTTAGGGTTAGGGTTAGGGTTAGGGTTAGGGTTAGGGTTATGTACATGCCATGCACAGCGGAGGTTTAGAGCTCCGTTTAGGGTTAGGTCTCTTAGGGTTAGGGTTAGGGTTAGGGTTAGGGTTAGGGTTAGGGTTACGCACATGCCATGCACAGCTGAGGATTAGAGTTGCGTTTAGGGTTAGGCATCTTAGGGTTAGGGTTAGGGTTAGGGTTAGGGTTAGGGTTAGGGTTAGGGTTAGGGTTAGGGTTAGGGTTAGGGTTACGTACATGCCATGCACAGCGGAGGTTTAGAGCTCCGTTTAGGGTTAACTCTCTTAGGGTCAGTTTTAGGGTCAGGGTTAGGGTTAGGGTTAGGGTTAGCGTTGGGGTTACGGTTAAGGTTAGGGTTAGGGTTAGGGTTAGGGTTAGGGTTAGGGTTACGTACATGACATGCACAGCTGAGGTTTAGAGTTCCGTTTAGGGTTAGGTCTCTTAGGGTTAGGGTTAGGGTTAGGGTTAGGGTTAGGGTTACGTACATGCCATGCACAGCGGAGGTTTTGAGTTCCGTTTAGGGTTAGGCCTCTTAGGGTCAGGGTTAGGGTTAGGGTTAGGGTTAGGGTTAGGGTTAGGGTTAGGTACATGCCATGCACAGCTGAGGTTTAGAGTTGTGTTTAGGGTTAGGCCTCTTAGGGTTAGGGTTAGGGTTAGGGTTAGGGTTAGGGTTAGGGTTAGGGTTATGTACATGCCATGCACAGCTGAGGTTTAGAGTTGCGTTTAGGATTAGGTCTCTTAGGGTTAGGGTTAGGGTTAGGGTTAGGCTTAGGGTTAGGCTTAGGGTTAGGGTTAGGGTTAGATTTAGGGTTCGGCACATGCCATGCACAGCTGAGGTTTAGAGTTCCGTTTAGGGTTAGGTCTCTTAGGGTTAGGGTTAGGGTTAGGGTTAGGGTTAGGGTTAGGATTACCTACATGCCATGCACAGCGGAGGTTTAGAGCTCCGTTTAGGGTTAGGTCTCTTAGGGTTAGGGTTAGGGTTAGGGTTAGGGTTAGGGTTAGGGTTAGGGTTACGTACATGCCATGCACAGCTGAGGTTTAGAGTTGCATTTAGGGTTAGGCATCTTAGGGTTAGGGTTAGGGTTAGGGTTAGGGTTAGGATTAGGTTTAGGGTTAGGGTTAGGGTTAGGGTTACGTACATGCCATGCACAGCGGAGGTTTAGAGCTCCGTTTAGGGTTAACTCTCTTAGGGTCAGGGTTAGGGTTAGGGTTAGGGTTAGGGTTAGGGTTAGGTACATGCCATGCACAGCTGAGGTTTAGAGTTGTGTTTAGGGTTAGGCCTCTTAGGGTTAGGGTTAGGGTTAGGGTTAGGGTTAGGGTTAGGGTTATGTACATGCCATGCACAGCTGAGGTTTAGAGTTGCGTTTAGGATTAGGTCTCTTAGGGTTAGGGTTAGGGTTAGGGTTAGGGTTAGGGTTAGGCTTAGGGTTAGGGTTAGGGTTAGATTTAGGGTTCGGCACATGCCATGCACAGCTGAGGTTTAGAGTTCCGTTTAGGGTTAGGTCTCTTAGGGTTAGGGTTAGGGTTAGGGTTAGGATTAGGTTTAGGGTTAGGGTTAGGGTTAGGGTTACGTACATGCCATGCACAGCGGAGGTTTAGAGCTCCGTTTAGGGTTAACTCTCTTAGGGTCAGTTTTAGGGTCAGGGTTAGGGTTAGGGTTAGGGTTAGCGTTAGGGTTACGGTTAGGGTTAGGGTTACGGTTAGGGTTAGGGTTAGGTTTAGGGTTACGTACATGACATGCACAGCTGCGGTTTAGAGTTCCATTTAGGGATAGGCCTCTCAGGGTCAGGATTAGGGTTAGGGTTAGGGTTAGGGTTAGGGTTAGGGTTAGTGTTAGGGTTAGGGTTAGGGTTACGGTTAGGGTTAGGGTTAGGGTTAGGGTTACGGTTACGGTTAGGGTTAGGGTTAGGGTTAGGGTTACCTACATGCCATGCACAGCTGAGGTTTAGAGTTGCGTTTAGGGTTAGGCCTCTTAGGGTTAGGGTTAGGGTT
>NW_026599611.1:611764-624264 GCF_023634155.1 Falco peregrinus | reverse complement strand
TTAAGTGCATGCCATGCACAGCTGAGGTTTTGAGTTCCGTTTAGGGTTAGGCCTCTTAGGGTTAGGGTTAGGGTTAGGGTTAGGGTTAGGGTTAGGGTTAGGGCTAGGGTTACGTACATGCCATGCACAGCTGAGGTTTAGAGTTCCGTCTAGGGTTAGGCCTCTTAGGGTCAGGATTAGGGTTAGGGTTAGGGTTAGGGTTAGGGTTAGGGTTAGGGTTACCTACATGCCATGCACAGCTGAGGTTTAGAGTTCCGTTTAGGGTTAGGTCTCTTAGGGTTAGGGTTAGGGTTAGGGTTAGGGTTAGGGTTAGGGTTAGGGTTAGGGTTAGCGTTAGGGTTACGGTTAGGGTTAGGGTTAGGGTTAGGGTTAGGGTTAGGGTTAGGGTTACCTACATGCCATGCACAGCTGAGGTTTAGAGTTGCGTTTAGGGTTAGGCCTCTTAGGGTTAGGGTTAGGGTTAGGGTTAGGGTTAGGGTTACCTACATGCCATGCACAGCTGAGGTTTAGAGTTCTGTTTAGGGTTAGGTCTCTTAGGGTTAGGGTTAGGGTTAGGGTTAGGGTTAGGGTTAGGGTTAGGGTTAGGGTTAGGGTTAGGGTTAAGGTTAGGGTTACGGTTACGGTTAGGGTTAGGGTTAGGGTTAGGGTTACCTATATGCCATGCACAGCTGAGGTTTAGAGTTGCGTTTAGTGTTAGGCCTCTTAGGTTTAGGGTTAGGGTTAGGGTTAGGGTTAGGGTTAGGGTTAGGGTTAGGGTTAGGGTTAGGGTTAGGTACATGCCATGCACAGCTGAGGTTTAGAGTTCCGTTTAGGGTTAGGTCTCTTAGGGTTAGGGTTAGGGTTAGGGTTAGGGTTAGGGTTACGTACATGCCATGCACAGCTGAGGTTTAGAGTTCCGTTTAGGGTTAGGCCTCTTAGGGTTAGGGTTAGGGTTAGGGTTAGGGTTAGGGTTAGGGTTAGGGTTAGGGTTAAGTGCATGCCATGCACAGCTGAGGTTTTGAGTTCCGTTTAGGGTTAGGCCTCTTAGGGTCAGGGTTAAGGTTAGGGTTAGGGTTAGGGTTAGGGTTAGGGTTAGGGCTAGGGTTACGTACATGCCATGCACAGCTGAGGTTTAGAGTTCCCTTTAGGGATAGGCCTCTTAGGGTCAGGATTAGGGTTAGGGTTAGGGTTAGGGTTAGGGTTAGGGTTAGGGTTAGGGTTAGCGTTAGGGTTACGGTTAGGGTTAGGGTTAGGGTTAGGGTTAGGGTTAGGGTTAGGGTTAGGGTTACCTACATGCCATGCACAGCTGAGGTTTAGAGTTGCGTTTAGGGTTAGGCCTCTTAGGGTTAGGGTTAGGGTTAGGGTTAGGGTTAGGGTTACCTACATGCCATGCACAGCTGAGGTTTAGAGTTCCGTTTAGGGTTAGGTCTCTTAGGGTTAGGGTTAGGGTTAGGGTTAGGGTTAGGGTTAGGGTTAGGGTTAGGGTTAGGGTTAGGGTTAGGGTTAGGGTTAGGGTTAGCGTTAGGGTTACGGTTAGGGTTAGGGTTAGGGTTAGGGTTAGGGTTAGGGTTAGGGTTACCTACATGCCATGCACAGCTGAGGTTTAGAGTTGCGTTTAGGGTTAGGCCTCTTAGGGTTAGAGTTAGGTTTAGGGTTACCTACATGCCATGCACAGCTGAGGTTTAGAGTTCCGTTTAGGGTTAGGTCTCTTAGGGTTAGGGTTAGGGTTAGGGTTAGGGTTAGGGTTAGGGTTACGGTTAGGGTTAGGGTTACGGTTACGGTTAGGGTTAGGGTTAGGTTTACGGTTACGGTTAGGGTTAGGGTTAGGGTTAGGGTTACCTACATGCCATGCACAGCTGAGGTTTAGAGTTCCGTTTATGGTTAACTCTCTTAGGGTCAGTTTTAGGGTTAGGGTTAGGGTTAGGGTTAGGGTTAGGGTTACGTACATGCCATGCACAGCTGAGGTTTAGAGTTGCGTTTAGGGTTAGGTCTCTTAGGGTTAGGGTTAGGGTTAGGGTTAGGGTTAGGCTTAGGGTTAGGGTTAGGGTTAGGGTTAGGGTTAGGTACATGCCATGCACAGCTGAGGTTTAGAGTTCCGTTTAGGGTTAGGTCTCTTAGGGTTAGGGTTAGGGTTAGGGTTAGGGTTAGGGTTACGTACATGCCATGCACAGCGGAGGTTTAGAGCTCCGTTTAGGGTTAACTCTCTTAGGGTCAGGGTTACGGTTAGGTTTAGGGTTAGGGTTAGGGTTAGGTACATGCCATGCACAGCTGAGGTTTAGAGTTGTGTTTAGGGTTAGGCATCTTAGGGTTAGGGTTAGGGTTAGGGTTAGGGTTACCTACATGCCATGCACAGCTGAGGTTTAGAGTTGCGTTTAGGATTAGGTCTCTTAGGGTTAGGGTTAGGGTTAGGGTTAGGGTTAGGGTTAGGGTTAGATTTAGGGTTAGGCACATGCCATGCACAGCTGAGGTTTAGAGTTCCGTTTAGGGTTAGGTCTCTTAGGGTTAGGGTTAGGGTTAGGGTTAGGGTTAGGGTTAGGGTTACGTACATGCCATGCACAGCGGAGGTTTAGAGCTCCGTTTAGGGTTAACTCTCTTAGGGTTAGGGTTAGGGTTAGGGTTAGGGTTAGGGTTATGTACATGCCATGCACAGCTGAGGTTTAGAGTTGCGTTTAGGATTAGGTCTCTTAGGGTTAGGGTTAGGGTTAGGGTTAGGGTTAGGGTTAGGCTTAGGGTTAGGGTTAGATTTAGGGTTCGGCACATGCCATGCACAGCTGAGGTTTAGAGTTCCGTTTAGGGTTAGGTCTCTTAGGGTTAGGGTTAGGGTTAGGGTTAGGGTTAGGGTTAGGGTTACGTACATGCCATGCACAGCTGAGGTTTAGAGCTCCGTTTAGGGTTAGGTCTCTTAGGGTTAGGGTTAGGGTTAGGGTTAGGGTTAGGGTTAGGGTTACGTACATGCCATGCACAGCTGAGGTTTAGAGTTGCGTTTAGGGTTAGGCATCTTAGGGTTAGGGTTAGGGTTAGGGTTAGGGTTAGGGTTAGGGTTAGGGTTAGGGTTAGGGTTAGGGTTACGTACATGCCATGCACAGCGGAGGTTTAGAGCTCCGTTTAGGGTTAACTCTCTTAGGGTCAGTTTTAGGGTCAGGGTTAGGGTTAGGGTTAGGGTTAGCGTTGGGGTTACGGTTAGGGTTAGGGTTAGGGTTAGGGTTAGGGTTAGGGTTAGGGTTACGTACATGACATGCACAGCTGAGGTTTAGAGTTCCATTTAGGGATAGGCCTCTTAGGGTCAGGATTAGGGTTAGGGTTAGGGTTAGGGTTAGGGTTAGGGTTAGGGTTAGGGTTAGGGTTAGGGTTAGGGTTACAGTTAGGGTTAGGGTTACGGTTACGGTTAGGGTTAGGGTTAGGGTTAGGGTTACCTACATGCCATGCACAGCTGAGGTTTAGAGTTGCGTTTAGGGTTAGGCCTCTTAGGGTTAGGGTTAGGGTTAGGGTTAGGGTTAGGGTTAAGTGCATGCCATGCACAGCTGAGGTTTTGAGTTCTGTTTAGGGTTAGGCCTCTTAGGGTTAGGGTTAGGGTTAGGGTTAGGGTTAGGGTTAGGGCTAGGGTTACCTACATGCCATGCACAGCTGAGGTTTAGAGTTCCCTTTAGGGATAGGCCTCTTAGGGTCAGGATTAGGGTTAGGGTTAGCGTTAGGGTTAGGGTTAGGGTTAGGGTTACCTACATGCCATGCACAGCTGAGGTTTAGAGTTCCGTTTAGGGTTAGGTCTCTTAGGGTTAGGGTTAGGGTTAGGCTTAGGGTTAGGCTTAGGGTTAGGGTTAGGTTTAGGGTTAGGGTTAGGGTTAGGGTTAGGGTTAGGGTTAGGGTTAGGGTTAGGGTTAGGGTTAGGGTTAGGGTTAGGGTTAGCGTTAGGGTTACGGTTAGGGTTAGGGTTAGGGTTAGGGTTAGGGTTAGGGTTAGGGTTAGGGTTACCTACATGCCATGCACAGCTGAGGTTTAGAGTTGCGTTTAGGGTTAGGCCTCTTAGGGTTAGAGTTAGGGTTAGGGTTACCTACATGCCATGCACAGCTGAGGTTTAGAGTTCCGTTTAGGGTTAGGTCTCTTAGGGTTAGGGTTAGGGTTAGGGTTAGGGTTAGGGTTACGGTTAGGGTTAGGGTTACGGTTACGGTTAGGGTTAGGGTTAGGTTTACGGTTACGGTTAGGGTTAGGGTTAGGGTTAGGGTTACCTACATGCCATGCACAGCTGAGGTTTAGAGTTCCGTTTATGGTTAACTCTCTTAGGGTCAGTTTTAGGGTTAGGGTTAGGGTTAGGGTTAGGGTTAGGGTTAGGGTTAGGGTTACGTACATGCCATGCACAGCTGAGGTTTAGAGTTGCGTTTAGGGTTAGGTCTCTTAGGGTTAGGGTTAGGGTTAGGGTTAGGGTTACGGTTAGGGTTAGGGTTAGGGTTAGGGTTAGGGTTAGGTACATGCCATGCACAGCTGAGGTTTAGAGTTCCGTTTAGGGTTAGGTCTCTTAGGGTTAGGGTTAGGGTTAGGGTTAGGGTTAGGGTTACGTACATGCCATGCACAGCGGAGGTTTAGCGCTCCGTTTAGGGTTAACTCTCTTAGGGTCAGGGTTACGGTTAGGTTTAGGGTTAGGGTTAGGGTTAGGTACATGCCATGCACAGCTGAGGTTTAGAGTTGTGTTTAGGGTTAGGCATCTTAGGGTTAGGGTTAGGGTTAGGGTTAGGGTTACCTACATGCCATGCACAGCTGAGGTTCAGAGTTGCGTTTAGGATTAGGTCTCTTAGGGTTAGGGTTAGGGTTAGGGTTAGGGTTAGGGTTAGATTTAGGGTTAGGCACATGCCATGCACAGCTGAGGTTTAGAGTTCCGTTTAGGGTTAGGTCTCTTAGGGTTAGGGTTAGGGTTAGGGTTAGGGTTAGGGTTAGGGTTACGTACATGCCATGCACAGCGGAGGTTTAGAGCTCCGTTTAGGGTTAACTCTCTTAGGGTTAGGGTTAGGGTTAGGGTTAGGGTTAGGGTTATGTACATGCCATGCACAGCTGAGGTTTAGAGTTGCGTTTAGGATTAGGTCTCTTAGGGTTAGGGTTAGGGTTAGGGTTAGGGTTAGGGTTAGGGTTAGGGTTACGTACATGCCATGCACAGCTGAGGTTTAGAGTTCCCTTTAGGGATAGGCCTCTTAGGGTCAGGATTAGGGTTAGGGTTAGGGTTAGGGTTAGGGTTAGGGTTAGGGTTACCTACATGCCATGCACAGCTGAGGTTTAGAGTTCCGTTTAGGGTTAGGTCTCTTAGGGTTAGGGTTAGGGTTAGGGTTAGGGTTAGGGTTAGGGTTAGGGTTAGGGTTAGGGTTAGCGTTAGGGTTACGGTTAGGGTTAGGGTTACGGTTACGGTTAGGGTTAGGGTTAGGTTTACCTACATGCCATGCACAGCTGAGGTTTAGAGTTGCGTTTAGGGTTAGGCCTCTTAGGGTTAGGGTTAGGGTTAGGGTTAGGGTTAGGGTTACCTACATGCCATGCACAGCTGAGGTTTAGAGTTCTGTTTAGGGTTAGGTCTCTTAGGGTTAGGGTTAGGGTTAGGGTTAGGGTTAGGGTTAGGGTTAGGGTTAGGGTTAGGGTTAGGGTTAAGGTTAGGGTTACGGTTACGGTTAGGGTTAGGGTTAGGGTTAGGGTTACCTATATGCCATGCACAGCTGAGGTTTAGAGTTGCGTTTAGTGTTAGGCCTCTTAGGTTTAGGGTTAGGGTTAGGGTTAGGGTTAGGGTTAGGGTTAGGGTTAGGGTTAGGGTTAGGGTTAGGTACATGCCATGCACAGCTGAGGTTTAGAGTTCCGTTTAGGGTTAGGTCTCTTAGGGTTAGGGTTAGGGTTAGGGTTAGGGTTAGGGTTACGTACATGCCATGCACAGCTGAGGTTTAGAGTTCCGTTTAGGGTTAGGCCTCTTAGGGTTAGGGTTAGGGTTAGGGTTAGGGTTAGGGTTAGGGTTAGGGTTAGGGTTAAGTGCATGCCATGCACAGCTGAGGTTTTGAGTTCCGTTTAGGGTTAGGCCTCTTAGGGTCAGGGTTAAGGTTAGGGTTAGGGTTAGGCTTAGGCTTAGGGTTAGGGCTAGGGTTACGTACATGCCATGCACAGCTGAGGTTTAGAGTTCCCTTTAGGGATAGGCCTCTTAGGGTCAGGATTAGGGTTAGGGTTAGGGTTAGGGTTAGGGTTAGGGTTAGGGTTAGGGTTAGCGTTAGGGTTACGGTTAGGGTTAGGGTTAGGGTTAGGGTTAGGGTTAGGGTTAGGGTTAGGGTTACCTACATGCCATGCACAGCTGAGGTTTAGAGTTGCGTTTAGGGTTAGGCCTCTTAGGGTTAGGGTTAGGGTTAGGGTTAGGGTTAGGCTTACCTACATGCCATGCACAGCTGAGGTTTAGAGTTCCGTTTAGGGTTAGGTGTCTTAGTGTTAGGGTTAGGGTTAGGGTTAGGGTTAGGGTTAGGGTTAGGGTTAGGGTTAGGGTTAGGGTTAGGGTTAGGGTTAGGGTTAGGGTTAGCGTTAGGGTTACGGTTAGGGTTAGGGTTAGGGTTAGGGTTAGGGTTAGGGTTAGGGTTACCTACATGCCATGCACAGCTGAGGTTTAGAGTTGCGTTTAGGGTTAGGTCTCTTAGGGTTAGGGTTAGGGTTAGGGTTAGGGTTAGGCTTAGGGTTAGGGTTAGGGTTAGGGTTAGGGTTAGGTACATGCCATGCACAGCTGAGGTTTAGAGTTCCGTTTAGGGTTAGGTCTCTTAGGGTTAGGGTTAGGGTTAGGGTTAGGGTTAGGGTTACGTACATGCCATGCACAGCGGAGGTTTAGAGCTCCGTTTAGGGTTAACTCTCTTAGGGTCAGGGTTACGGTTAGGTTTAGGGTTAGGGTTAGGGTTAGGTACATGCCATGCACAGCTGAGGTTTAGAGTTGTGTTTAGGGTTAGGCATCTTAGGGTTAGGGTTAGGGTTAGGGTTAGGGTTACCTACATGCCATGCACAGCTGAGGTTTAGAGTTGCGTTTAGGATTAGGTCTCTTAGGGTTAGGGTTAGGGTTAGGGTTAGGGTTAGGGTTAGGCTTAGGGTTAGGGTTAGGGTTAGATTTAGGGTTCGGCACATGCCATGCACAGCTGAGGTTTAGAGTTCCGTTTAGGGTTAGGTCTCTTAGGGTTAGGGTTAGGGTTAGGGTTAGGGTTAGGGTTAGGGTTACGTACATGCCATGCACAGCTGAGGTTTAGAGCTCCGTTTAGGGTTAGGTCTCTTAGGGTTAGGGTTAGGGTTAGGGTTAGGGTTAGGGTTAGGGTTACGTACATGCCATGCACAGCTGAGGTTTAGAGTTGCGTTTAGGGTTAGGCATCTTAGGGTTAGGGTTAGGGTTAGGGTTAGGGTTAGGGTTAGGGTTAGGGTTAGGGTTAGGGTTAGGGTTACGTACATGCCATGCACAGCGGAGGTTTAGAGCTCCGTTTAGGGTTAACTCTCTTAGGGTCAGTTTTAGGGTCAGGGTTAGGGTTAGGGTTAGGGTTAGCGTTGGGGTTACGGTTAGGGTTAGGGTTAGGGTTAGGGTTAGGGTTAGGGTTAGGGTTACGTACATGACATGCACAGCTGAGGTTTAGAGTTCCATTTAGGGATAGGCCTCTTAGGGTCAGGATTAGTGTTAGGGTTAGGGTTAGGGTTAGGGTTAGGGTTAGGGTTAGGGTTAGGGTTAGGGTTACAGTTAGGGTTAGGGTTACGGTTACGGTTAGGGTTAGGGTTAGGGTTAGGGTTACCTACATGCCATGCACAGCTGAGGTTTAGAGTTGCGTTTAGGGTTAGGCCTCTTAGGGTTAGGGTTAGGGTTAGGGTTAGGGTTAGGGTTAAGTGCATGCCATGCACAGCTGAGGTTTTGAGTTCCGTTTAGGGTTAGGCCTCTTAGGGTTAGGGTTAGGGTTAGGGTTAGGGTTAGGGTTAGGGCTAGGGTTACCTACATGCCATGCACAGCTGAGGTTTAGAGTTCCCTTTAGGGATAGGCCTCTTAGGGTCAGGATTAGGGTTAGGGTTAGGGTTAGGGTTAGGGTTAGGGTTAGGGTTACCTACATGCCATGCACAGCTGAGGTTTAGAGTTCCGTTTAGGGTTAGGTCTCTTAGGGTTAGGGTTAGGGTTAGGGTTAGGGTTAGGGTTAGGGTTAGGGTTAGGGTTAGGGTTAGGGTTAGGGTTAGGGTTAGGGTTAGGGTTAGGGTTAGGGTTAGGGTTAGGGTTAGGGTTAGCGTTAGGGTTACGGTTAGGGTTAGGGTTAGGGTTAGGGTTAGGGTTAGGGTTAGGGTTACCTACATGCCATGCACAGCTGAGGTTTAGAGTTGCGTTTAGGGTTAGGCCTCTTAGGGTTAGAGTTAGGGTTAGGGTTACCTACATGCCATGCACAGCTGAGGTTTAGAGTTCCGTTTAGGGTTAGGTCTCTTAGGGTTAGGGTTAGGGTTAGGGTTAGGGTTAGGGTTACGGTTAGGGTTAGGGTTACGGTTACGGTTAGGGTTAGGGTTAGGTTTACGGTTACGGTTAGGGTTAGGGTTAGGGTTAGGGTTACCTACATGCCATGCACAGCTGAGGTTTAGAGTTCCGTTTATGGTTAACTCTCTTAGGGTCAGTTTTAGGGTTAGGGTTAGGGTTAGGGTTAGGGTTAGGGTTAGGGTTACGTACATGCCATGCACAGCTGAGGTTTAGAGTTGCGTTTAGGGTTAGGTCTCTTAGGGTTAGGGTTAGGGTTAGGGTTAGGGTTAGGGTTAGGGTTAGGGTTAGGGTTACGTACATGCCATGCACAGCTGAGGTTTAGAGTTGCGTTTAGGGTTAGGTCTCTTAGGGTTAGGGTTAGGGTTAGGGTTAGGGTTACGGTTAGGGTTAGGGTTAGGGTTAGGGTTAGGGTTAGGTACATGCCATGCACAGCTGAGGTTTAGAGTTCCGTTTAGGGTTAGGTCTCTTAGGGTTAGGGTTAGGGTTAGGGTTAGGGTTAGGGTTACGTACATGCCATGCACAGCGGAGGTTTAGAGCTCCGTTTAGGGTTAACTCTCTTAGGGTCAGGGTTACGGTTAGGTTTAGGGTTAGGGTTAGGGTTAGGTACATGCCATGCACAGCTGAGGTTTAGAGTTGTGTTTAGGGTTAGGCATCTTAGGGTTAGGGTTAGGGTTAGGGTTAGGGTTACCTACATGCCATGCACAGCTGAGGTTTAGAGTTGCGTTTAGGATTAGGTCTCTTAGGGTTAGGGTTAGGGTTAGGGTTAGGGTTAGGGTTAGGCTTAGGGTTAGGGTTAGGGTTAGATTTAGGGTTCGGCACATGCCATGCACAGCTGAGGTTTAGAGTTCCGTTTAGGGTTAGGTCTCTTAGGGTTAGGGTTAGGGTTAGGGTTAGGGTTAGGGTTAGGGTTACGTACATGCCATGCACAGCTGAGGTTTAGAGCTCCGTTTAGGGTTAGGTTTCTTAGGGTTAGGGTTAGGGTTAGGGTTAGGGTTAGGGTTAGGGTTACGTACATGCCATGCACAGCTGAGGTTTAGAGTTGCGTTTAGGGTTAGGCATCTTAGGGTCAGGATTAGTGTTAGGGTTAGGGTTAGGGTTAGGGTTAGGGTTAGGGTTAGGGTTAGGGTTAGGGTTACAGTTAGGGTTAGGGTTACGGTTACGGTTAGGGTTAGGGTTAGGGTTAGGGTTACCTACATGCCATGCACAGCTGAGGTTTAGAGTTGCGTTTAGGGTTAGGCCTCTTAGGGTTAGGGTTAGGGTTAGGGTTAGGGTTAGGGTTAAGTGCATGCCATGCACAGCTGAGGTTTTGAGTTCCGTTTAGGGTTAGGCCTCTTAGGGTTAGGGTTAGGGTTAGGGTTAGGGTTAGGGTTAGGGCTAGGGTTACCTACATGCCATGCACAGCTGAGGTTTAGAGTTCCCTTTAGGGATAGGCCTCTTAGGGTCAGGATTAGGGTTAGGGTTAGGGTTAGGGTTAGGGTTAGGGTTAGGGTTACCTACATGCCATGCACAGCTGAGGTTTAGAGTTCCGTTTAGGGTTAGGTCTCTTAGGGTTAGGGTTAGGGTTAGGGTTAGGGTTAGGGTTAGGGTTAGGGTTAGGGTTAGGGTTAGGGTTAGGGTTAGGGTTAGGGTTAGGGTTAGGGTTAGGGTTAGGGTTAGGGTTAGGGTTAGCGTTAGGGTTACGGTTAGGGTTAGGGTTAGGGTTAGGGTTAGGGTTAGGGTTAGGGTTAGGGTTACCTACATGCCATGCACAGCTGAGGTTTAGAGTTGCGTTTAGGGTTAGGCCTCTTAGGGTTAGAGTTAGGGTTAGGGTTACCTACATGCCATGCACAGCTGAGGTTTAGAGTTCCGTTTAGGGTTAGGTCTCTTAGGGTTAGGGTTAGGGTTAGGGTTAGGGTTAGGGTTACGGTTAGGGTTAGGGTTACGGTTACGGTTAGGGTTAGGGTTAGGTTTACGGTTACGGTTAGGGTTAGGGTTAGGGTTAGGGTTACCTACATGCCATGCACAGCTGAGGTTTAGAGTTCCGTTTATGGTTAACTCTCTTAGGGTCAGTTTTAGGGTTAGGGTTAGGGTTAGGGTTAGGGTTAGGGTTAGGGTTACGTACATGCCATGCACAGCTGAGGTTTAGAGTTGCGTTTAGGGTTAGGTCTCTTAGGGTTAGGGTTAGGGTTAGGGTTAGGGTTAGGGTTAGGGTTAGGGTTAGGGTTACGTACATGCCATGCACAGCTGAGGTTTAGAGTTGCGTTTAGGGTTAGGTCTCTTAGGGTTAGGGTTAGGGTTAGGGTTAGGGTTACGGTTAGGGTTAGGGTTAGGGTTAGGGTTAGGGTTAGGTACATGCCATGCACAGCTGAGGTTTAGAGTTCCGTTTAGGGTTAGGTCTCTTAGGGTTAGGGTTAGGGTTAGGGTTAGGGTTAGGGTTACGTACATGCCATGCACAGCGGAGGTTTAGAGCTCCGTTTAGGGTTAACTCTCTTAGGGTCAGGGTTACGGTTAGGTTTAGGGTTAGGGTTAGGGTTAGGTACATGCCATGCACAGCTGAGGTTTAGAGTTGTGTTTAGGGTTAGGCATCTTAGGGTTAGGGTTAGGGTTAGGGTTAGGGTTACCTACATGCC
Organism: Falco peregrinus; assembly: GCF_023634155.1. Lineage (NCBI taxonomy): Eukaryota > Metazoa > Chordata > Aves > Falconiformes > Falconidae > Falco > Falco peregrinus. The sequence goes on along the minus strand of NW_026599611.1, from coordinate 613,203 downwards.
ATGCACAGCTGAGGTTTAGAGTTGCGTTTAGGATTAGGTCTCTTAGGGTTAGGGTTAGGGTTAGGGTTAGGGTTAGGGTTAGGCTTAGGGTTAGGGTTAGGGTTAGATTTAGGGTTCGGCACATGCCATGCACAGCTGAGGTTTAGAGTTCCGTTTAGGGTTAGGTCTCTTAGGGTTAGGGTTAGGGTTAGGGTTAGGGTTAGGGTTAGGGTTACGTACATGCCATGCACAGCGGAGGTTTAGAGCTCCGTTTAGGGTTAGGTTTCTTAGGGTTAGGGTTAGGGTTAGGGTTAGGGTTAGGGTTAGGGTTACGTACATGCCATGCACAGCTGAGGTTTAGAGTTGCGTTTAGGGTTAGGCATCTTAGGGTTAGGGTTAGGGTTAGGGTTAGGGTTAGGGTTAGGGTTAGGGTTAGGGTTAGGGTTAGGGTTAGGGTTAGGGTTACGTACATGCCATGCACAGCGGAGGTTTAGAGCTCCGTTTAGGGTTAACTCTCTTAGGGTCAGTTTTAGGGTCAGGGTTAGGGTTAGGGTTAGGGTTAGCGTTGGGGTTACGGTTAGGGTTAGGGTTAGGGTTAGGGTTAGGGTTAGGGTTAGGGTTACGTACATGACATGCACAGCTGAGGTTTAGAGTTCCATTTAGGGATAGGCCTCTTAGGGTCAGGATTAGGGTTAGGGTTAGGGTTAGGGTTAGGGTTAGGGTTAGGGTTAGGGTTAGGGTTAGGGTTACAGTTAGGGTTACGGTTACGGTTACGGTTAGGGTTAGGGTTAGGGTTAGGGTTACCTACATGCCATGCACAGCTGAGGTTTAGAGTTGCGTTTAGGGTTAGGCCTCTTAGGGTTAGGGTTAGGGTTAGGGTTAGGGTTAGGGTTAAGTGCATGCCATGCACAGCTGAGGTTTTGAGTTCCGTTTAGGGTTAGGCCTCTTAGGGTTAGGGTTAGGGTTAGGGTTAGGGTTAGGGTTAGGGTTAGGGTTAGGGTTACGTACATGCCATGCACAGCGGAGGTTTAGAGCTCCGTTTAGGGTTAACTCTCTTAGGGTCAGTTTTAGGGTCAGGGTTAGGGTTAGGGTTAGGGTTAGCGTTGGGGTTACGGTTAGGGTTAGGGTTAGGGTTAGGGTTAGGGTTAGGGTTAGGGTTACGTACATGACATGCACAGCTGAGGTTTAGAGTTCCATTTAGGGATAGGCCTCTTAGGGTCAGGATTAGGGTTAGGGTTAGGGTTAGGGTTAGGGTTAGGGTTAGGGTTAGGGTTAGGGTTAGGGTTACAGTTAGGGTTACGGTTACGGTTACGGTTAGGGTTAGGGTTAGGGTTAGGGTTACCTACATGCCATGCACAGCTGAGGTTTAGAGTTGCGTTTAGGGTTAGGCCTCTTAGGGTTAGGGTTAGGGTTAGGGTTAGGGTTAGGGTTAAGTGCATGCCATGCACAGCTGAGGTTTT
>NW_026599611.1:604264-606764 GCF_023634155.1 Falco peregrinus | reverse complement strand
AGGGTTAGGGTTAGGGTTAGGGTTAGCGTTGGGGTTACGGTTAGGGTTAGGGTTAGGGTTAGGGTTAGGGTTAGGGTTAGGGTTACGTACATGACATGCACAGCTGAGGTTTAGAGTTCCATTTAGGGATAGGCCTCTTAGGGTCAGGATTAGGGTTAGGGTTAGGGTTAGGGTTAGGGTTAGGGTTAGGGTTACAGTTAGGGTTAGGGTTAGGGTTACGGTTACGGTTAGGGTTAGGGTTAGGGTTACCTACATGCCATGCACAGCTGAGGTTTAGAGTTGCGTTTAGGGTTAGGCCTCTTAGGGTTAGGGTTAGGGTTAGGGTTAGGGTTAGGGTTAAGTGCATGCCATGCACAGCTGAGGTTTTGAGTTCCGTTTAGGGTTAGGCCTCTTAGGGTTAGGGTTAGGGTTAGGGTTAGGGTTAGGGTTAGGGCTAGGGTTACCTACATGCCATGCACAGCTGAGGTTTAGAGTTCCCTTTAGGGATAGGCCTCTTAGGGTCAGGCTTAGGGTTAGGGTTAGGGTTAGGGTTAGGGTTACCTACATGCCATGCACAGCTGAGGTTTAGAGTTCCGTTTAGGGTTAGGTCTCTTAGGGTTAGGGTTAGGGTTAGGCTTAGGGTTAGGGTTAGGGTTAGGGTTAGGGTTACGGTTAGGGTTAGGGTTAGGGTTAGGGTTAGGGTTAGGGTTAGCGTTAGGGTTAGGGTTAGGGTTAGGGTTACCTACATGCCATGCACAGCTGAGGTTTAGAGTTGCGTTTAGGGTTAGGCCTCTTAGGGTTAGGGTTAGGGTTAGGGTTAGGGTTAGGTTTACCTACATGCCATGCACAGCTGAGGTTTAGAGTTCCGTTTAGCGTGAGGTCTCTTAGGGTTAGGGTTAGGGTTAGGGTTAGGGTAAGGTTTAGGGTTAGGGTTAGGGTTAGGGTTAGGGTTAGGGTTAAGGTTAGGGTTACGGTTACGGTTAGGGTTAGGGTTAGGGTTAGGGTTACGTACATGCCATGCACAGCTGAGGTTTAGAGTTGCGTTTAGGGTTAGGCCTCTTAGGGTTAGGGTTAGGGTTAGGGTTAGGGTTAGGGTTAGGGTTACGTACATGCCATGCACAGCTGAGGTTTAGAGTTGCGTTTAGGGTTAGGTCTCTTAGGGTTAGGGTTAGGGTTAGGGTTAGGGTTAGGTTTAGGGTTAGGGTTAGGGTTAGGGTTAGGGTTAGGTACATGCCATGCACAGCTAAGGTTTAGAGTTCCGTTTAGGGTTAGGTCTCTTAGGGTTAGGGTTAGGGTTAGGGTTAGGGTTAGGGTTAGGGTTAGGGTTAGGGTTAGGGTTACGTACATGCCATGCACAGCGGAGGTTTAGAGCTCCGTTTAGGGTTAGGTCTCTTAGGGTTTGGGTTAGGGTTAGGGTTAGGGTTAGGGTTAGGGTTACGTACATGCCATGCACAGCTGAGGTTTAGAGTTGCGTTTAGGGTTAGGCATCTTAGGGTTAGGGTTAGGGTTAGGGTTAGGGTTACCTACATGCCATGCACAGCTGAGGTTTTGAGTTCCGTTTAGGGTTAGGCCTCTTAGGGTTAGGGTTAGGGTTAGGGTTAGGGTTAGGGTTAGTGTTAGGGTTACGGTTAGGGTTAGGGTTAGGGTTAGGGTTACGGTTACGGTTAGGGTTAGGGTTAGGGTTAGGGTTACCTACATGCCATGCACAGCTGAGGTTTAGAGTTGCGTTTAGGGTTAGGCCTCTTAGGGTTAGGGTTAGGGTTAGGGTTAGGGTTAAGGTTAGGGTTAGGGTTAGGGTTAGGGTTAAGTGCATGCCATGCACAGCTGAGGTTTTGAGTTCCGTTTAGGGTTAGGCCTCTTAGGGTTAGGGTTAGGGTTAGGGTTAGGGTTAGGGCTAGGGTTACGTACATGCCATGCACAGCTGAGGTTTAGAGTTCCCTTTAGGGATAGGCCTCTTAGGGTCAGGATTAGGTTTAGGGTTAGGGTTAGGGTTAGGGTTAGGGTTAGGGTTACGGTTACAGCTACGGTTACGGTTAGGGTTACGGTTAGGGTTAGGGTTACCTACATTCCATGCACAGCTGAGGTTTAGAGCTGCGTTTAGGGTTAGGCCTCTTAGGGTCAGGATTAGGGTTAGGGTTAGGGTTAGGGTTAGGGTTAGGGTTAGGTACATGCCATGCACAGCTGAGGTTTAGAGTTCCGTTTAGCGATAGGCCTCTTAGGGTTAGGGTTAGGGTTAGGGTTACCTACATGCCATGCACGGCTGAGGTTTAGAGTTCCGTTTAGGGTTAGGTCTCTTAGGGTTAGGGTTAGGGTTAGGGTTAGGGTTAGGGTTACGGTTAGGGTTACGGTTACGGTTACGGTTAGGGTTAGGGTTAGGGTTACGGTTACGGTTAGGGTTAGGGTTAGGGTTAGGGTTAGGGTTACCTACATGCCATGCACAGCTGAGGTTTAGAGTTGCGTTTAGGGTTAACTCTCTTAGGGTCAGTTTTAGGGTTAGGGTTAGGGTTAGGGTTAGGGTTAG
>NW_026599611.1:576764-599264 GCF_023634155.1 Falco peregrinus | reverse complement strand
TAGGGTTAGGGTTAGGGTTAGGGTTACCTACATGCCATGCACAGCTGAGGTTTAGAGTTGCGTTTAGGGTTAGGCCTCTTAGGGTTAGGGTTAGGGTTAGGGTTAGGGTTAGGGTTACCTACATGCCATGAACAGCTGAGGTTTAGAGTTCTGTTTAGGGTTAGGTCTCTTAGGGTTAGGGTTAGGGTTAGGGTTAGGGTTAGGGTTAGGGTTAGGGTTACGGTTAGGGTTAGGGTTACGGTTAGGGTTAGGGTTAGGGTTACGGTTAGGGTTAGGGTTAGGGTTAGGGTTACCTATATGCCATGCACAGCTGAGGTTTAGAGTTGCGTTTAGTGTTAGGCCTCTTAGGGTTAGGGTTAGGGTTAGGGTTAGGGTTAGGGTTAGGGTTAGGGTTAGGGTTAGGGTTAGGGTTAGGGTTAGGGTTAGGTACATGCCATGCACAGCTGAGGTTTAGAGTTCCGTTTAGGGTTAGGTCTCTTAGGGTTAGGGTTAGGGTTAGGGTTAGGGTTAGGGTTACGTACATGCCATGCACAGCTGAGGTTTAGAGTTCCGTTTAGGGTTAGGCCTCTTAGGGTTAGGGTTAGGGTTAGGGTTAGGGTTAGGGTTAGGGTTAAGTGCATGCCATGCACAGCTGAGGTTTTGAGTTCCGTTTAGGGTTAGGCCTCTTAGGGTTAGGGTTAGGGTTAGGGTTAGGGTTAGGGTTAGGGTTAGGGCTAGGGTTACGTACATGCCATGCACAGCTGAGGTTTAGACTTCCCTTTAGGGATAGGCCTCTTAGGGTCAGGATTAGGGTTAGGGTTAGGGTTAGGGTTAGGGTTAGGGTTAGGGTTACCTACATGCCATGCACAGCTGAGGTTTAGAGTTCCGTTTAGGGTTAGGTCTCTTAGGGTTAGGGTTAGGGTTAGGCTTAGGGTTAGGGTTAGGGTTAGGGTTAGGGTTAGGGTTAGGGTTAGGGTTAGGGTTAGGGTTAGGGTTAGGCTTAGGGTTAGGGTTAGGGTTAGCGTTAGGGTTACGGTTAGGGTTAGGGTTAGGGTTAGGGTTAGGGTTAGGGTTAGGGTTAGGGTTACCTACATGCCATGCACAGCTGAGGTTTAGAGTTGCGTTTAGGGTTAGGCCTCTTAGGGTTAGAGTTAGGGTTAGGGTTACCTACATGCCATGCACAGCTGAGGTTTAGAGTTCCGTTTAGGGTTAGGTCTCTTAGGGTTAGGGTTAGGGTTAGGGTTAGGGTTAGGGTTAGGGTTAGCGTTAGGGTTACGGTTAGGGTTAGGGTTAGGGTTAGGGTTAGGGTTAGGGTTAGGGTTACCTACATGCCATGCACAGCTGAGGTTTAGAGTTGCGTTTAGGGTTAGGCCTCTTAGGGTTTGGGTTAGGGTTAGGGTTAGGGTTAGGGTTACCTACATGCCATCCACAGCTGAGGTTTAGAGTTCTGTTTAGGGTTAGGTCTCTTAGGGTTAGGGTTAGGGTTAGGGTTAGGGTTAGGGTTAGGGTTAGGGTTAGGGTTAGGGTTAGGGTTAAGGTTAGGGTTACGGTTACGGTTAGGGTTAGGGTTAGGGTTAGGGTTACCTATATGCCATGCACAGCTGAGGTTTAGAGTTGCGTTTAGTGTTAGGCCTCTTAGGTTTAGGGTTAGGGTTAGGGTTAGGGTTAGGGTTAGGGTTAGGGTTAGGGTTAGGGTTAGGTACATGCCATGCACAGCTGAGGTTTAGAGTTCCGTTTAGGGTTAGGTCTCTTAGGGTTAGGGTTAGGGTTAGGGTTAGGGTTAGGGTTACGTACATGCCATGCACAGCTGAGGTTTAGAGTTCCGTTTAGGGTTAGGCCTCTTAGGGTTAGGGTTAGGGTTAGGGTTAGGGTTAGGGTTAGGGTTAGGGTTAGGGTTAAGTGCATGCCATGCACAGCTGAGGTTTTGAGTTCCGTTTAGGGTTAGGCCTCTTAGGGTCAGGGTTAAGGTTAGGGTTAGGGTTAGGGTTAGGGTTAGGGTTAGGGTTACCTACATGCCATGCACAGCTGAGGTTTTGAGTTCCGTTTAGGGTTAGGCCTCTTAGGGTTAGGGTTAGGGTTAGGGTTAGGGTTAGGGTTAGGGTTAGGGCTAGGGTTACGTACATGCCATGCACAGCTGAGGTTTAGAGTTCCCTTTAGGGATAGGCCTCTTAGGGTCAGGATTAGGGTTAGGGTTAGGGTTAGGGTTAGGGTTAGGGTTAGGGTTACCTACATGCCATGCACAGCTGAGGTTTAGAGTTCCGTTTAGGGTTAGGTCTCTTAGGGTTAGGGTTAGGGTTAGGCTTAGGGTTAGGGTTAGGGTTAGGGTTAGGGTTAGGGTTAGGGTTAGGGTTAGGGTTAGGGTTAGGGTTAGGGTTAGCGTTAGGGTTACGGTTAGGGTTAGGGTTAGGGTTAGGGTTAGGGTTAGGGTTAGGGTTAGGGTTACCTACATGCCATGCACAGCTGAGGTTTAGAGTTGCGTTTAGGGTTAGGCCTCTTAGGGTTAGAGTTAGGGTTAGGGTTACCTACATGCCATGCACAGCTGAGGTTTAGAGTTCCGTTTAGGGTTAGGTCTCTTAGGGTTAGGGTTAGGGTTAGGGTTAGGGTTAGGGTTAGGGTTAGGGTTAGCGTTAGGGTTACGGTTAGGGTTAGGGTTAGGGTTAGGGTTAGGGTTAGGGTTACCTACATGCCATGCACAGCTGAGGTTTAGAGTTGCGTTTAGGGTTAGGCCTCTTAGGGTTAGGGTTAGGGTTAGGGTTAGGGTTAGGGTTACCTACATGCCATGCACAGCTGAGGTTTAGAGTTCTGTTTAGGGTTAGGTCTCTTAGGGTTAGGGTTAGGGTTTGGGTTAGGGTTAGGGTTAGGGTTAGGGTTAGGGTTAGGGTTAGGGTTAAGGTTAGGGTTACGGTTAAGGTTAGGGTTAGGGTTAGGGTTAGGGTTACCTATATGCCATGCACAGCTGAGGTTTAGAGTTGCGTTTAGTGTTAGGCCTCTTAGGTTTAGGGTTAGGGTTAGGGTTAGGGTTAGGGTTAGGGTTAGGGTTAGGGTTAGGGTTAGGGTTAGGTACATGCCATGCACAGCTGAGGTTTAGAGTTCCGTTTAGGGTTAGGTCTCTTAGGGTTAGGGTTAGGGTTAGGGTTAGGGTTAGGGTTACGTACATGCCATGCACAGCTGAGGTTTAGAGTTCCGTTTAGGGTTAGGCCTCTTAGGGTTAGGGTTAGGGTTAGGGTTAGGGTTAGGGTTAGGGTTAGGGTTAAGTGCATGCCATGCACAGCTGAGGTTTTGAGTTCCGTTTAGGGTTAGGCCTCTTAGGGTCAGGGTTAAGGTTAGGGTTAGGGTTAGGGTTAGGGTTAGGGTTAGGGCTAGGGTTACGTACATGCCATGCACAGCTGAGGTTTAGAGTTCCCTTTAGGGATAGGCCTCTTAGGGTCAGGATTAGGGTTAGGGTTAGGGTTAGGGTTAGGGTTAGGGTTAGGGTTACGGTTAGCGTTAGGGTTACGGTTAGGGTTAGGGTTAGGGTTAGGGTTAGGGTTAGGGTTAGGGTTAGGGTTACCTACATGCCATGCACAGCTGAGGTTTAGAGTTGCGTTTAGGGTTAGGCCTCTTAGGGTTAGGGTTAGGGTTAGGGTTAGGGTTAGGGTTACCTACATGCCATGCACAGCTGAGGTTTAGAGTTCCGTTTAGGGTTAGGTCTCTTAGGGTTAGGGTTAGGGTTAGGGTTAGGGTTAGGGTTAGGGTTAGGGTTAGGGTTAGGGTTAGGGTTAGGGTTAGGGTTAGGGTTAGGGTTAGGGTTAGCGTTAGGGTTACGGTTAGGGTTAGGGTTAGGGTTAGGGTTAGGGTTAGGGTTAGGGTTACCTACATGCCATGCACAGCTGAGGTTTAGAGTTGCGTTTAGGGTTAGGCCTCTTAGGGTTAGAGTTAGGGTTAGGGTTACCTACATGCCATGCACAGCTGAGGTTTAGAGTTCCGTTTAGGGTTAGGTCTCTTAGGGTTAGGGTTAGGGTTAGGGTTAGGGTTAGGGTTACGGTTAGGGTTAGGGTTACGGTTACGGTTAGGGTTAGGGTTAGGTTTACGGTTACGGTTAGGGTTAGGGTTAGGGTTAGGGTTACCTACATGCCATGCACAGCTGAGGTTTAGAGTTCCGTTTATGGTTAACTCTCTTAGGGTCAGTTTTAGGGTTAGGGTTAGGGTTAGGGTTAGGGTTAGGGTTAGGGTTACGTACATGCCATGCACAGCTGAGGTTTAGAGTTGCGTTTAGGGTTAGGTCTCTTAGGGTTAGGGTTAGGGTTAGGGTTAGGGTTAGGGTTAGGGTTAGCGTTAGGGTTACGGTTAGGGTTAGGGTTAGGGTTAGGGTTAGGGTTAGGGTTAGGGTTACCTACATGCCATGCACAGCTGAGGTTTAGAGTTGCGTTTAGGGTTAGGCCTCTTAGGGTTTGGGTTAGGGTTAGGGTTAGGGTTAGGGTTACCTACATGCCATCCACAGCTGAGGTTTAGAGTTCTGTTTAGGGTTAGGTCTCTTAGGGTTAGGGTTAGGGTTAGGGTTAGGGTTAGGGTTAGGGTTAGGGTTAGGGTTAGGGTTAGGGTTAAGGTTAGGGTTACGGTTACGGTTAGGGTTAGGGTTAGGGTTAGGGTTACCTATATGCCATGCACAGCTGAGGTTTAGAGTTGCGTTTAGTGTTAGGCCTCTTAGGTTTAGGGTTAGGGTTAGGGTTAGGGTTAGGGTTAGGGTTAGGGTTAGGGTTAGGGTTAGGTACATGCCATGCACAGCTGAGGTTTAGAGTTCCGTTTAGGGTTAGGTCTCTTAGGGTTAGGGTTAGGGTTAGAGTTAGGGTTAGGGTTACGTACATGCCATGCACAGCTGAGGTTTAGAGTTCCGTTTAGGGTTAGGCCTCTTAGGGTTAGGGTTAGGGTTAGGGTTAGGGTTAGGGTTAGGGTTAGGGTTAGGGTTAAGTGCATGCCATGCACAGCTGAGGTTTTGAGTTCCGTTTAGGGTTAGGCCTCTTAGGGTCAGGGTTAAGGTTAGGGTTAGGGTTAGGGTTAGGGTTAGGGTTAGGGTTACCTACATGCCATGCACAGCTGAGGTTTTGAGTTCCGTTTAGGGTTAGGCCTCTTAGGGTTAGGGTTAGGGTTAGGGTTAGGGTTAGGGTTAGGGTTAGGGCTAGGGTTACGTACATGCCATGCACAGCTGAGGTTTAGAGTTCCCTTTAGGGATAGGCCTCTTAGGGTCAGGATTAGGGTTAGGGTTAGGGTTAGGGTTAGGGTTAGGGTTAGGGTTACCTACATGCCATGCACAGCTGAGGTTTAGAGTTCCGTTTAGGGTTAGGTCTCTTAGGGTTAGGGTTAGGGTTAGGCTTAGGGTTAGGGTTAGGGTTAGGGTTAGGGTTAGGGTTAGGGTTAGGGTTAGGGTTAGGGTTAGGGTTAGGGTTAGGGTTAGCGTTAGGGTTACGGTTAGGGTTAGGGTTAGGGTTAGGGTTAGGGTTAGGGTTAGGGTTAGGGTTACCTACATGCCATGCACAGCTGAGGTTTAGAGTTGCGTTTAGGGTTAGGCCTCTTAGGGTTAGAGTTAGGGTTAGGGTTACCTACATGCCATGCACAGCTGAGGTTTAGAGTTCCGTTTAGGGTTAGGTCTCTTAGGGTTAGGGTTAGGGTTAGGGTTAGGGTTAGGGTTAGGGTTAGGGTTAGCGTTAGGGTTACGGTTAGGGTTAGGGTTAGGGTTAGGGTTAGGGTTAGGGTTAGGGTTACCTACATGCCATGCACAGCTGAGGTTTAGAGTTGCGTTTAGGGTTAGGCCTCTTAGGGTTAGGGTTAGGGTTAGGGTTAGGGTTAGGGTTACCTACATGCCATGCACAGCTGAGGTTTAGAGTTCTGTTTAGGGTTAGGTCTCTTAGGGTTAGGGTTAGGGTTTGGGTTAGGGTTAGGGTTAGGGTTAGGGTTAGGGTTAGGGTTAGGGTTAAGGTTAGGGTTACGGTTAAGGTTAGGGTTAGCTTTAGGGTTAGGGTTACCTATATGCCATGCACAGCTGAGGTTTAGAGTTGCGTTTAGTGTTAGGCCTCTTAGGTTTAGGGTTAGGGTTAGGGTTAGGGTTAGGGTTAGGGTTAGGGTTAGGGTTAGGGTTAGGGTTAGGTACATGCCATGCACAGCTGAGGTTTAGAGTTCCGTTTAGGGTTAGGTCTCTTAGGGTTAGGGTTAGGGTTAGGGTTAGGGTTAGGGTTACGTACATGCCATGCACAGCTGAGGTTTAGAGTTCCGTTTAGGGTTAGGCCTCTTAGGGTTAGGGTTAGGGTTAGGGTTAGGGTTAGGGTTAGGGTTAGGGTTAGGGTTAAGTGCATGCCATGCACAGCTGAGGTTTTGAGTTCCGTTTAGGGTTAGGCCTCTTAGGGTCAGGGTTAAGGTTAGGGTTAGGGTTAGGGTTAGGGTTAGGGTTAGGGCTAGGGTTACGTACATGCCATGCACAGCTGAGGTTTAGAGTTCCCTTTAGGGATAGGCCTCTTAGGGTCAGGATTAGGGTTAGGGTTAGGGTTAGGGTTAGGGTTAGGGTTAGGGTTACGGTTAGCGTTAGGGTTACGGTTAGGGTTAGGGTTAGGGTTAGGGTTAGGGTTAGGGTTAGGGTTAGGGTTACCTACATGCCATGCACAGCTGAGGTTTAGAGTTGCGTTTAGGGTTAGGCCTCTTAGGGTTAGGGTTAGGGTTAGGGTTAGGGTTAGGGTTACCTACATGCCATGCACAGCTGAGGTTTAGAGTTCCGTTTAGGGTTAGGTCTCTTAGGGTTAGGGTTAGGGTTAGGGTTAGGGTTAGGGTTAGGGTTAGGGTTAGGGTTAGGGTTAGGGTTAGGGTTAGGGTTAGGGTTAGGGTTAGGGTTAGCGTTAGGGTTACGGTTAGGGTTAGGGTTAGGGTTAGGGTTAGGGTTAGGGTTAGGGTTACCTACATGCCATGCACAGCTGAGGTTTAGAGTTGCGTTTAGGGTTAGGCCTCTTAGGGTTAGAGTTAGGGTTAGGGTTACCTACATGCCATGCACAGCTGAGGTTTAGAGTTCCGTTTAGGGTTAGGTCTCTTAGGGTTAGGGTTAGGGTTAGGGTTAGGGTTAGGGTTACGGTTAGGGTTAGGGTTACGGTTACGGTTAGGGTTAGGGTTAGGTTTACGGTTACGGTTAGGGTTAGGGTTAGGGTTAGGGTTACCTACATGCCATGCACAGCTGAGGTTTAGAGTTCCGTTTATGGTTAACTCTCTTAGGGTCAGTTTTAGGGTTAGGGTTAGGGTTAGGGTTAGGGTTAGGGTTAGGGTTACGTACATGCCATGCACAGCTGAGGTTTAGAGTTGCGTTTAGGGTTAGGTCTCTTAGGGTTAGGGTTAGGGTTAGGGTTAGGGTTAGGCTTAGGGTTAGGGTTAGGGTTAGGGTTAGGGTTAGGTACATGCCATGCACAGCTGAGGTTTAGAGTTCCGTTTAGGGTTAGGTCTCTTAGGGTTAGGGTTAGGGTTAGGGTTAGGGTTAGGGTTACGTACATGCCATGCACAGCGGAGGTTTAGAGCTCCGTTTAGGGTTAACTCTCTTAGGGTCAGGGTTACGGTTAGGTTTAGGGTTAGGGTTAGGGTTAGGTACATGCCATGCACAGCTGAGGTTTAGAGTTGTGTTTAGGGTTAGGCATCTTAGGGTTAGGGTTAGGGTTAGGGTTAGGGTTACCTACATGCCATGCACAGCTGAGGTTTAGAGTTGCGTTTAGGATTAGGTCTCTTAGGGTTAGGGTTAGGGTTAGGGTTAGGGTTAGGGTTAGGGTTAGGTACATGCCATGCACAGCTGAGGTTTAGAGTTGTGTTTAGGGTTAGGCATCTTAGGGTTAGGGTTAGGGTTAGGGTTAGGGTTACCTACATGCCATGCACAGCTGAGGTTTAGAGTTGCGTTTAGGATTAGGTCTCTTAGGGTTAGGGTTAGGGTTAGGGTTAGGGTTAGGGTTAGGGTTAGATTTAGGGTTAGGCACATGCCATGCACAGCTGAGGTTTAGAGTTCCGTTTAGGGTTAGGTCTCTTAGGGTTAGGGTTAGGGTTAGGGTTAGGGTTAGGGTTAGGGTTACGTACATGCCATGCACAGCGGAGGTTTAGAGCTCCGTTTAGGGTTAACTCTCTTAGGGTTAGGGTTAGGGTTAGGGTTAGGGTTAGGGTTATGTACATGCCATGCACAGCTGAGGTTTAGAGTTGCGTTTAGTATTAGGTCTCTTAGGGTTAGGGTTAGGGTTAGGGTTAGGGTTAGGGTTAGGCTTAGGGTTAGGGTTAGGGTTAGATTTAGGGTTCGGCACATGCCATGCACAGCTGAGGTTTAGAGTTCCGTTTAGGGTTAGGTCTCTTAGGGTTAGGGTTAGGGTTAGGGTTAGGGTTAGGGTTAGGGTTACGTACATGCCATGCACAGCTGAGGTTTAGAGTTCCGTTTAGGGTTAGGTCTCTTAGGGTTAGGGTTAGGGTTAGGGTTAGGGTTAGGGTTAGGGTTACGTACATGCCATGCACAGCTGAGGTTTAGAGTTGCGTTTAGGGTTAGGCATCTTAGGGTTAGGGTTAGGGTTAGGGTTAGGGTTAGGGTTAGGGTTAGGAATAGGGTTAGGGTTAGGGTTACGTACATGCCATGCACAGCTGAGGTTTAGAGTTGTGTTTAGGGTTAGGCCTCTTAGGGTTAGGGTTAGGGTTAGGGTTAGGGTTAGGGTTATGTACATGCCATGCACAGCTGAGGTTTAGAGTTGCGTTTAGGATTAGGTCTCTTAGGGTTAGGGTTAGGGTTAGGGTTAGGGTTAGGGTTAGGCTTAGGGTTAGGGTTAGGGTTAGATTTAGGGTTCGGCACATGCCATGCACAGCTGAGGTTTAGAGTTCCGTTTAGGGTTAGGTCTCTTAGGGTTAGGGTTAGGGTTAGGGTTAGGGTTAGGGTTAGGGTTAGCGTTAGGGTTACGGTTAGGGTTAGGGTTAGGGTTAGGGTTAGGGTTAGGGTTAGGGTTACCTACATGCCATGCACAGCTGAGGTTTAGAGTTGCGTTTAGGGTTAGGCCTCTTAGGGTTAGGGTTAGGGTTAGGGTTAGGGTTAGGGTTACCTACATGCCATGCACAGCTGAGGTTTAGAGTTCTGTTTAGGGTTAGGTCTCTTAGGGTTAGGGTTAGGGTTTGGGTTAGGGTTAGGGTTAGGGTTAGGGTTAGGGTTAGGGTTAGGGTTAAGGTTAGGGTTACGGTTAAGGTTAGGGTTAGGGTTAGGGTTAGGGTTACCTATATGCCATGCACAGCTGAGGTTTAGAGTTGCGTTTAGTGTTAGGCCTCTTAGGTTTAGGGTTAGGGTTAGGGTTAGGGTTAGGGTTAGGGTTAGGGTTAGGGTTAGGTACATGCCATGCACAGCTGAGGTTTAGAGTTCCGTTTAGGGTTAGGTCTCTTAGGGTTAGGGTTAGGGTTAGGGTTAGGGTTAGGGTTACGTACATGCCATGCACAGCTGAGGTTTAGAGTTCCGTTTAGGGTTAGGCCTCTTAGGGTTAGGGTTAGGGTTAGGGTTAGGGTTAGGGTTAGGGTTAGGGTTAGGGTTAGGGTTAAGTGCATGCCATGCACAGCTGAGGTTTTGAGTTCCGTTTAGGGTTAGGCCTCTTAGGGTCAGGGTTAAGGTTAGGGTTAGGGTTAGGGTTAGGGTTAGGGTTAGGGCTAGGGTTACGTACATGCCATGCACAGCTGAGGTTTAGAGTTCCCTTTAGGGATAGGCCTCTTAGGGTCAGGATTAGGGTTAGGGTTAGGGTTAGGGTTAGGGTTAGGGTTAGGGTTACGGTTAGCGTTAGGGTTACGGTTAGGGTTAGGGTTAGGGTTAGGGTTAGGGTTAGGGTTAGGGTTAGGGTTACCTACATGCCATGCACAGCTGAGGTTTAGAGTTGCGTTTAGGGTTAGGCCTCTTAGGGTTAGGGTTAGGGTTAGGGTTAGGGTTAGGGTTACCTACATGCCATGCACAGCTGAGGTTTAGAGTTCCGTTTAGGGTTAGGTCTCTTAGGGTTAGGGTTAGGGTTAGGGTTAGGGTTAGGGTTAGGGTTAGGGTTAGGGTTAGGGTTAGGGTTAGGGTTAGGGTTAGGGTTAGGGTTAGGGTTAGGGTTAGCGTTAGGGTTACGGTTAGGGTTAGGGTTAGGGTTAGGGTTAGGGTTAGGGTTAGGGTTACCTACATGCCATGCACAGCTGAGGTTTAGAGTTGCGTTTAGGGTTAGGCCTCTTAGGGTTAGAGTTAGGGTTAGGGTTACCTACATGCCATGCACAGCTGAGGTTTAGAGTTCCGTTTAGGGTTAGGTCTCTTAGGGTTAGGGTTAGGGTTAGGGTTAGGGTTAGGGTTACGGTTAGGGTTAGGGTTACGGTTACGGTTAGGGTTAGGGTTAGGTTTACGGTTACGGTTAGGGTTAGGGTTAGGGTTAGGGTTACCTACATGCCATGCACAGCTGAGGTTTAGAGTTCCGTTTATGGTTAACTCTCTTAGGGTCAGTTTTAGGGTTAGGGTTAGGGTTAGGGTTAGGGTTAGGGTTAGGGTTACGTACATGCCATGCACAGCTGAGGTTTAGAGTTGCGTTTAGGGTTAGGTCTCTTAGGGTTAGGGTTAGGGTTAGGGTTAGGGTTAGGCTTAGGGTTAGGGTTAGGGTTAGGGTTAGGGTTAGGTACATGCCATGCACAGCTGAGGTTTAGAGTTCCGTTTAGGGTTAGGTCTCTTAGGGTTAGGGTTAGGGTTAGGGTTAGGGTTAGGGTTACGTACATGCCATGCACAGCGGAGGTTTAGAGCTCCGTTTAGGGTTAACTCTCTTAGGGTCAGGGTTACGGTTAGGTTTAGGGTTAGGGTTAGGGTTAGGTACATGCCATGCACAGCTGAGGTTTAGAGTTGTGTTTAGGGTTAGGCATCTTAGGGTTAGGGTTAGGGTTAGGGTTAGGGTTACCTACATGCCATGCACAGCTGAGGTTTAGAGTTGCGTTTAGGATTAGGTCTCTTAGGGTTAGGGTTAGGGTTAGGGTTAGGGTTAGGGTTAGATTTAGGGTTAGGCACATGCCATGCACAGCTGAGGTTTAGAGTTCCGTTTAGGGTTAGGTCTCTTAGGGTTAGGGTTAGGGTTAGGGTTAGGGTTAGGGTTAGGGTTACGTACATGCCATGCACAGCGGAGGTTTAGAGCTCCGTTTAGGGTTAACTCTCTTAGGGTTAGGGTTAGGGTTAGGGTTAGGGTTAGGGTTATGTACATGCCATGCACAGCTGAGGTTTAGAGTTGCGTTTAGTATTAGGTCTCTTAGGGTTAGGGTTAGGGTTAGGGTTAGGGTTAGGGTTAGGCTTAGGGTTAGGGTTAGGGTTAGATTTAGGGTTCGGCACATGCCATGCACAGCTGAGGTTTAGAGTTCCGTTTAGGGTTAGGTCTCTTAGGGTTAGGGTTAGGGTTAGGGTTAGGGTTAGGGTTAGGGTTACGTACATGCCATGCACAGCTGAGGTTTAGAGTTCCGTTTAGGGTTAGGTCTCTTAGGGTTAGGGTTAGGGTTAGGGTTAGGGTTAGGGTTAGGGTTACGTACATGCCATGCACAGCTGAGGTTTAGAGTTGCGTTTAGGGTTAGGCATCTTAGGGTTAGGGTTAGGGTTAGGGTTAGGGTTAGGGTTAGGGTTAGGGTTAGGAATAGGGTTAGGGTTAGGGTTACGTACATGCCATGCACAGCGGAGGTTTAGAGCTCCGTTTAGGGTTAACTCTCTTAGGGTCAGTTTTAGGGTCAGGGTTAGGGTTAGGGTTAGGGTTAGCGTTGGGGTTACGGTTAGGGTTAGGGTTAGGGTTAGGGTTAGGGTTAGGGTTAGGGTTACGTACATGCCATGCACAGCTGAGGTTTAGAGTTCCATTTAGGGATAGGCCTCTTAGGGTCAGGATTAGGGTTAGGGTTAGGGTTAGGGTTAGGGTTAGGGTTAGGGTTAGGGTTAGGGTTAGGGTTACAGTTAGGGTTAGGGTTACGGTTACGGTTAGGGTTAGGGTTAGGGTTAGGGTTACCTACATGCCATGCACAGCTGAGGTTTAGAGTTGCGTTTAGGGTTAGGCCTCTTAGGGTTAGGGTTAGGGTTAGGGTTAGGGTTAGGGTTAAGTGCATGCCATGCACAGCTGAGGTTTTGAGTTCCGTTTAGGGTTAGGCCTCTTAGGGTTAGGGTTAGGGTTAGGGTTAGGGTTAGGGTTAGGGCTAGGGTTACCTACATGCCATGCACAGCTGAGGTTTAGAGTTCCCTTTAGGGATAGGCCTCTTAGGGTCAGGATTAGGGTTAGGGTTAGGGTTAGGGTTAGGGTTAGGGTTAGGGTTACCTACATGCCATGCACAGCTGAGGTTTAGAGTTCCGTTTAGGGTTAGGTCTCTTAGGGTTAGGGTTAGGGTTAGGCTTAGGGTTAGGGTTAGGGTTAGGGTTAGGGTTAGGGTTAGGGTTAGGGTTAGGGTTAGGGTTAGGGTTAGGGTTAGGGTTAGGGTTACGGTTAGCGTTAGGGTTACGGTTAGGGTTAGGGTTAGGGTTAGGGTTAGGGTTAGGGTTAGGGTTAGGGTTACCTACATGCCATGCACAGCTGAGGTTTAGAGTTGCGTTTAGGGTTAGGCCTCTTAGGGTTAGAGTTAGGGTTAGGGTTACCTACATGCCATGCACAGCTGAGGTTTAGAGTTCCGTTTAGGGTTAGGTCTCTTAGGGTTAGGGTTAGGGTTAGGGTTAGGGTTAGGGTTACGGTTAGGGTTAGGGTTACGGTTACGGTTAGGGTTAGGGTTAGGTTTACGGTTACGGTTAGGGTTAGGGTTAGGGTTAGGGTTACCTACATGCCATGCACAGCTGAGGTTTAGAGTTCCGTTTATGGTTAACTCTCTTAGGGTCAGTTTTAGGGTTAGGGTTAGGGTTAGGGTTAGGGTTAGGGTTAGGGTTACGTACATGCCATGCACAGCTGAGGTTTAGAGTTGCGTTTAGGGTTAGGTCTCTTAGGGTTAGGGTTAGGGTTAGGGTTAGGGTTACGGTTAGGGTTAGGGTTAGGGTTAGGGTTAGGGTTAGGTACATGCCATGCACAGCTGAGGTTTAGAGTTCCGTTTAGGGTTAGGTCTCTTAGGGTTAGGGTTAGGGTTAGGGTTAGGGTTAGGGTTACGTACATGCCATGCACAGCGGAGGTTTAGAGCTCCGTTTAGGGTTAACTCTCTTAGGGTCAGGGTTACGGTTAGGTTTAGGGTTAGGGTTAGGGTTAGGTACATGCCATGCACAGCTGAGGTTTAGAGTTGTGTTTAGGGTTAGGCATCTTAGGGTTAGGGTTAGGGTTAGGGTTAGGGTTACCTACATGCCATGCACAGCTGAGGTTTAGAGTTGCGTTTAGGATTAGGTCTCTTAGGGTTAGGGTTAGGGTTAGGGTTAGGGTTAGGGTTAGGGTTACGTACATGCCATGCACAGCGGAGGTTTAGAGCTCCGTTTAGGGTTAACTCTCTTAGGGTTAGGGTTAGGGTTAGGGTTAGGGTTAGGGTTATGTACATGCCATGCACAGCTGAGGTTTAGAGTTGCGTTTAGGATTAGGTCTCTTAGGGTTAGGGTTAGGGTTAGGGTTAGGGTTAGGGTTAGGGTTAGGCTTAGGGTTAGGGTTAGGGTTAGATTTAGGGTTCGGCACATGCCATGCACAGCTGAGGTTTAGAGTTCCGTTTAGGGTTAGGTCTCTTAGGGTTAGGGTTAGGGTTAGGGTTAGGGTTAGGGTTAGGGTTACGTACATGCCATGCACAGCTGAGGTTTAGAGCTCCGTTTAGGGTTAGGTTTCTTAGGGTTAGGGTTAGGGTTAGGGTTAGGGTTAGGGTTAGGGTTACGTACATGCCATGCACAGCTGAGGTTTAGAGTTGCGTTTAGGGTTAGGCATCTTAGGGTTAGGGTTAGGGTTAGGGTTAGGGTTAGGGTTAGGGTTAGGGTTAGGGTTAGGGTTAGGGTTAGGGTTACGTACATGCCATGCACAGCGGAGGTTTAGAGCTCCGTTTAGGGTTTACTCTATTAGGGTCAGTTTTAGGGTCAGGGTTAGGGTTAGGGTTAGGGTTAGCGTTGGGGTTACGGTTAGGGTTAGGGTTAGGGTTAGGGTTAGGGTTAGGGTTAGGGTTACGTACATGCCATGCACAGCTGAGGTTTAGAGTTCCATTTAGGGATAGGCCTCTTAGGGTCAGGATTAGGGTTAGGGTTAGGGTTAGGGTTAGGGTTAGGGTTAGGGTTAGGGTTAGGGTTAGGGTTAGGGTTACAGTTAGGGTTAGGGTTACGGTTACGGTTAGGGTTAGGGTTAGGGTTAGGGTTACCTACATGCCATGCACAGCTGAGGTTTAGAGTTGCGTTTAGGGTTAGTCCTCTTAGGGTTAGGGTTAGGGTTAGGGTTAGGGTTAGGGTTAAGTGCATGCCATGCACAGCTGAGGTTTTGAGTTCCGTTTAGGGTTAGGCCTCTTAGGGTTAGGGTTAGGGTTAGGGTTAGGGTTAGGGTTAGGGCTAGGGTTACCTACATGCCATGCACAGCTGAGGTTTAGAGTTCCCTTTAGGGATAGGCCTCTTAGGGTCAGGATTAGGGTTAGGGTTAGGGTTAGGGTTAGGGTTAGGGTTAGGGTTACCTACATGCCATGCACAGCTGAGGTTTAGAGTTCCGTTTAGGGTTAGGTCTCTTAGGGTTAGGGTTAGGGTTAGGCTTAGGGTTAGGGTTAGGGTTAGGGTTAGGGTTAGGGTTAGGGTTAGGGTTAGGGTTAGGGTTAGGGTTAGGGTTAGGGTTAGCGTTAGGGTTACGGTTAGGGTTAGGGTTAGGGTTAGGGTTAGGGTTAGGGTTAGGGTTACCTACATGCCATGCACAGCTGAGGTTTAGAGTTGTGTTTAGGGTTAGGCATCTTAGGGTTAGGGTTAGGGTTAGGGTTAGGGTTACCTACATGCCATGCACAGCTGAGGTTTAGAGTTGCGTTTAGGATTAGGTCTCTTAGGGTTAGGGTTAGGGTTAGGGTTAGGGTTAGGGTTAGATTTAGGGTTAGGCACATGCCATGCACAGCTGAGGTTTAGAGTTCCGTTTAGGGTTAGGTCTCTTAGGGTTAGGGTTAGGGTTAGGGTTAGGGTTAGGGTTAGGGTTACGTACATGCCATGCACAGCGGAGGTTTAGAGCTCCGTTTAGGGTTAACTCTCTTAGGGTTAGGGTTAGGGTTAGGGTTAGGGTTAGGGTTATGTACATGCCATGCACAGCTGAGGTTTAGAGTTGCGTTTAGTATTAGGTCTCTTAGGGTTAGGGTTAGGGTTAGGGTTAGGGTTAGGGTTAGGCTTAGGGTTAGGGTTAGGGTTAGATTTAGGGTTCGGCACATGCCATGCACAGCTGAGGTTTAGAGTTCCGTTTAGGGTTAGGTCTCTTAGGGTTAGGGTTAGGGTTAGGGTTAGGGTTAGGGTTAGGGTTACGTACATGCCATGCACAGCTGAGGTTTAGAGTTCCGTTTAGGGTTAGGTCTCTTAGGGTTAGGGTTAGGGTTAGGGTTAGGGTTAGGGTTAGGGTTACGTACATGCCATGCACAGCTGAGGTTTAGAGTTGCGTTTAGGGTTAGGCATCTTAGGGTTAGGGTTAGGGTTAGGGTTAGGGTTAGGGTTAGGAATAGGGTTAGGGTTAGGGTTACGTACATGCCATGCACAGCGGAGGTTTAGAGCTCCGTTTAGGGTTAACTCTCTTAGGGTCAGTTTTAGGGTCAGGGTTAGGGTTAGGGTTAGGGTTAGCGTTGGGGTTACGGTTAGGGTTAGGGTTAGGGTTAGGGTTAGGGTTAGGGTTAGGGTTACGTACATGCCATGCACAGCTGAGGTTTAGAGTTCCATTTAGGGATAGGCCTCTTAGGGTCAGGATTAGGGTTAGGGTTAGGGTTAGGGTTAGGGTTAGGGTTAGGGTTAGGGTTAGGGTTACAGTTAGGGTTAGGGTTACGGTTACGGTTAGGGTTAGGGTTAGGGTTAGGGTTACCTACATGCCATGCACAGCTGAGGTTTAGAGTTGCGTTTAGGGTTAGGCCTCTTAGGGTTAGGGTTAGGGTTAGGGTTAGGGTTAGGGTTAAGTGCATGCCATGCACAGCTGAGGTTTTGAGTTCCGTTTAGGGTTAGGACTCTTAGGGTTAGGGTTAGGGTTAGGGTTAGGGTTAGGGTTAGGGCTAGGGTTACCTACATGCCATGCACAGCTGAGGTTTAGAGTTCCCTTTAGGGATAGGCCTCTTAGGGTCAGGATTAGGGTTAGGGTTAGGGTTAGGGTTAGGGTTAGGGTTAGGGTTACCTACATGCCATGCACAGCTGAGGTTTAGAGTTCCGTTTAGGGTTAGGTCTCTTAGGGTTAGGGTTAGGGTTAGGCTTAGGGTTAGGGTTAGGGTTAGGGTTAGGGTTAGGGTTAGGGTTAGGGTTAGGGTTAGGGTTAGGGTTAGGGTTAGGGTTAGGGTTACGGTTAGCGTTAGGGTTACGGTTAGGGTTAGGGTTAGGGTTAGGGTTAGGGTTAGGGTTAGGGTTAGGGTTACCTACATGCCATGCACAGCTGAGGTTTAGAGTTGCGTTTAGGGTTAGGCCTCTTAGGGTTAGAGTTAGGGTTAGGGTTACCTACATGCCATGCACAGCTGAGGTTTAGAGTTCCGTTTAGGGTTAGGTCTCTTAGGGTTAGGGTTAGGGTTAGGGTTAGGGTTAGGGTTACGGTTAGGGTTAGGGTTACGGTTACGGTTAGGGTTAGGGTTAGGTTTACCTACATGCCATGCACAGCTGAGGTTTAGAGTTCCGTTTATGGTTAACTCTCTTAGGGTCAGTTTTAGGGTTAGGGTTAGGGTTAGGGTTAGGGTTAGGGTTAGGGTTACGTACATGCCATGCACAGCTGAGGTTTAGAGTTGCGTTTAGGGTTAGGTCTCTTAGGGTTAGGGTTAGGGTTAGGGTTAGGGTTACGGTTAGGGTTAGGGTTAGGGTTAGGGTTAGGGTTAGGTACATGCCATGCACAGCTGAGGTTTAGAGTTCCGTTTAGGGTTAGGTCTCTTAGGGTTAGGGTTAGGGTTAGGGTTAGGGTTAGGGTTACGTACATGCCATGCACAGCGGAGGTTTAGAGCTCCGTTTAGGGTTAACTCTCTTAGGGTCAGGGTTACGGTTAGGTTTAGGGTTAGGGTTAGGGTTAGGTACATGCCATGCACAGCTGAGGTTTAGAGTTGTGTTTAGGGTTAGGCATCTTAGGGTTAGGGTTAGGGTTAGGGTTAGGGTTACCTACATGCCATGCACAGCTGAGGTTTAGAGTTGCGTTTAGGATTAGGTCTCTTAGGGTTAGGGTTAGGGTTAGGGTTAGGGTTAGGGTTAGGGTTACGTACATGCCATGCACAGCGGAGGTTTAGAGCTCCGTTTAGGGTTAACTCTCTTAGGGTTAGGGTTAGGGTTAGGGTTAGGGTTAGGGTTATGTACATGCCATGCACAGCTGAGGTTTAGAGTTGCGTTTAGGATTAGGTCTCTTAGGGTTAGGGTTAGGGTTAGGGTTAGGGTTAGGGTTAGGGTTAGGCTTAGGGTTAGGGTTAGGGTTAGATTTAGGGTTCGGCACATGCCATGCACAGCTGAGGTTTAGAGTTCCGTTTAGGGTTAGGTCTCTTAGGGTTAGGGTTAGGGTTAGGGTTAGGGTTAGGGTTAGGGTTACGTACATGCCATGCACAGCTGAGGTTTAGAGCTCCGTTTAGGGTTAGGTTTCTTAGGGTTAGGGTTAGGGTTAGGGTTAGGGTTAGGGTTAGGGTTACGTACATGCCATGCACAGCTGAGGTTTAGAGTTGCGTTTAGGGTTAGGCATCTTAGGGT
This sequence comes from Falco peregrinus, assembly GCF_023634155.1. Classification (NCBI taxonomy): domain Eukaryota; kingdom Metazoa; phylum Chordata; class Aves; order Falconiformes; family Falconidae; genus Falco; species Falco peregrinus. The sequence continues at coordinate 581,524 of NW_026599611.1, read as the reverse complement.
TAGGGTTAGGGTTAGGGTTAGGGTTAGGGTTAGGGTTAGGGTTAGGGTTAGGGTTAGGGTTAGGGTTAGGGTTACGTACATGCCATGCACAGCGGAGGTTTAGAGCTCCGTTTAGGGTTTACTCTATTAGGGTCAGTTTTAGGGTCAGGGTTAGGGTTAGGGTTAGGGTTAGCGTTGGGGTTACGGTTAGGGTTAGGGTTAGGGTTAGGGTTAGGGTTAGGGTTAGGGTTACGTACATGCCATGCACAGCTGAGGTTTAGAGTTCCATTTAGGGATAGGCCTCTTAGGGTCAGGATTAGGGTTAGGGTTAGGGTTAGGGTTAGGGTTAGGGTTAGGGTTAGGGTTAGGGTTAGGGTTAGGGTTACAGTTAGGGTTAGGGTTACGGTTACGGTTAGGGTTAGGGTTAGGGTTAGGGTTACCTACATGCCATGCACAGCTGAGGTTTAGAGTTGCGTTTAGGGTTAGTCCTCTTAGGGTTAGGGTTAGGGTTAGGGTTAGGGTTAGGGTTAAGTGCATGCCATGCACAGCTGAGGTTTTGAGTTCCGTTTAGGGTTAGGCCTCTTAGGGTTAGGGTTAGGGTTAGGGTTAGGGTTAGGGTTAGGGCTAGGGTTACCTACATGCCATGCACAGCTGAGGTTTAGAGTTCCCTTTAGGGATAGGCCTCTTAGGGTCAGGATTAGGGTTAGGGTTAGGGTTAGGGTTAGGGTTAGGGTTAGGGTTACCTACATGCCATGCACAGCTGAGGTTTAGAGTTCCGTTTAGGGTTAGGTCTCTTAGGGTTAGGGTTAGGGTTAGGCTTAGGGTTAGGGTTAGGGTTAGGGTTAGGGTTAGGGTTAGGGTTAGGGTTAGGGTTAGGGTTAGGGTTAGGGTTAGGGTTAGCGTTAGGGTTACGGTTAGGGTTAGGGTTAGGGTTAGGGTTAGGGTTAGGGTTAGGGTTACCTACATGCCATGCACAGCTGAGGTTTAGAGTTGTGTTTAGGGTTAGGCATCTTAGGGTTAGGGTTAGGGTTAGGGTTAGGGTTACCTACATGCCATGCACAGCTGAGGTTTAGAGTTGCGTTTAGGATTAGGTCTCTTAGGGTTAGGGTTAGGGTTAGGGTTAGGGTTAGGGTTAGATTTAGGGTTAGGCACATGCCATGCACAGCTGAGGTTTAGAGTTCCGTTTAGGGTTAGGTCTCTTAGGGTTAGGGTTAGGGTTAGGGTTAGGGTTAGGGTTAGGGTTACGTACATGCCATGCACAGCGGAGGTTTAGAGCTCCGTTTAGGGTTAACTCTCTTAGGGTTAGGGTTAGGGTTAGGGTTAGGGTTAGGGTTATGTACATGCCATGCACAGCTGAGGTTTAGAGTTGCGTTTAGTATTAGGTCTCTTAGGGTTAGGGTTAGGGTTAGGGTTAGGGTTAGGGTTAGGCTTAGGGTTAGGGTTAGGGTTAGATTTAGGGTTCGGCACATGCCATGCACAGCTGAGGTTTAGAGTTCCGTTTAGGGTTAGGTCTCTTAGGGTTAGGGTTAGGGTTAGGGTTAGGGTTAGGGTTAGGGTTACGTACATGCCATGCACAGCTGAGGTTTAGAGTTCCGTTTAGGGTTAGGTCTCTTAGGGTTAGGGTTAGGGTTAGGGTTAGGGTTAGGGTTAGGGTTACGTACATGCCATGCACAGCTGAGGTTTAGAGTTGCGTTTAGGGTTAGGCATCTTAGGGTTAGGGTTAGGGTTAGGGTTAGGGTTAGGGTTAGGAATAGGGTTAGGGTTAGGGTTACGTACATGCCATGCACAGCGGAGGTTTAGAGCTCCGTTTAGGGTTAACTCTCTTAGGGTCAGTTTTAGGGTCAGGGTTAGGGTTAGGGTTAGGGTTAGCGTTGGGGTTACGGTTAGGGTTAGGGTTAGGGTTAGGGTTAGGGTTAGGGTTAGGGTTACGTACATGCCATGCACAGCTGAGGTTTAGAGTTCCATTTAGGGATAGGCCTCTTAGGGTCAGGATTAGGGTTAGGGTTAGGGTTAGGGTTAGGGTTAGGGTTAGGGTTAGGGTTAGGGTTACAGTTAGGGTTAGGGTTACGGTTACGGTTAGGGTTAGGGTTAGGGTTAGGGTTACCTACATGCCATGCACAGCTGAGGTTTAGAGTTGCGTTTAGGGTTAGGCCTCTTAGGGTTAGGGTTAGGGTTAGGGTTAGGGTTAGGGTTAAGTGCATGCCATGCACAGCTGAGGTTTTGAGTTCCGTTTAGGGTTAGGCCTCTTAGGGTTAGGGTTAGGGTTAGGGTTAGGGTTAGGGTTAGGGCTAGGGTTACCTACATGCCATGCACAGCTGAGGTTTAGAGTTCCCTTTAGGGATAGGCCTCTTAGGGTCAGGATTAGGGTTAGGGTTAGGGTTAGGGTTAGGGTTAGGGTTAGGGTTACCTACATGCCATGCACAGCTGAGGTTTAGAGTTCCGTTTAGGGTTAGGTCTCTTAGGGTTAGGGTTAGGGTTAGGGTTAGGCTTAGGGTTAGGGTTAGGGTTAGGGTTAGGGTTAGGGTTAGGGTTAGGGTTAGGGTTAGGGTTAGGGTTAGGGTTAGCGTTAGGGTTACGGTTAGGGTTAGGGTTAGGGTTAGGGTTAGGGTTAGGGTTAGGGTTAGGGTTACCTACATGCCATGCACAGCTGAGGTTTAGAGTTGCGTTTAGGGTTAGGCCTCTTAGGGTTAGAGTTAGGGTTAGGGTTACCTACATGCCATGCACAGCTGAGGTTTAGAGTTCCGTTTAGGGTTAGGTCTCTTAGGGTTAGGGTTAGGGTTAGGGTTAGGGTTAGGGTTACGGTTAGGGTTAGGGTTACGGTTACGGTTAGGGTTAGGGTTAGGTTTACGGTTACGGTTAGGGTTAGGGTTAGGGTTAGGGTTACCTACATGCCATGCACAGCTGAGGTTTAGAGTTCCGTTTATGGTTAACTCTCTTAGGGTCAGTTTTAGGGTTAGGGTTAGGGTTAGGGTTAGGGTTAGGGTTAGGGTTACGTACATGCCATGCACAGCTGAGGTTTAGAGTTGCGTTTAGGGTTAGGTCTCTTAGGGTTAGGGTTAGGGTTAGGGTTAGGGTTACGGTTAGGGTTAGGGTTAGGGTTAGGGTTAGGGTTAGGTACATGCCATGCACAGCTGAGGTTTAGAGTTCCGTTTAGGGTTAGGTCTCTTAGGGTTAGGGTTAGGGTTAGGGTTAGGGTTAGGGTTACGTACATGCCATGCACAGCGGAGGTTTAGAGCTCCGTTTAGGGTTAACTCTCTTAGGGTCAGGGTTACGGTTAGGTTTAGGGTTAGGGTTAGGGTTAGGTACATGCCATGCACAGCTGAGGTTTAGAGTTGTGTTTAGGGTTAGGCATCTTAGGGTTAGGGTTAGGGTTAGGGTTAGGGTTACCTACATGCCATGCACAGCTGAGGTTTAGAGTTGCGTTTAGGATTAGGCCTCTTAGGGTTAGGGTTAGGGTTAGGGTTAGGGTTAGGGTTAGGGTTACGTACATGCCATGCACAGCGGAGGTTTAGAGCTCCGTTTAGGGTTAACTCTCTTAGGGTTAGGGTTAGGGTTAGGGTTAGGGTTAGGGTTATGTACATGCCATGCACAGCTGAGGTTTAGAGTTGCGTTTAGGATTAGGTCTCTTAGGGTTAGGGTTAGGGTTAGGGTTAGGGTTAGGGTTAGGCTTAGGGTTAGGGTTAGGGTTAGATTTAGGGTTCGGCACATGCCATGCACAGCTGAGGTTTAGAGTTCCGTTTAGGGTTAGGTCTCTTAGGGTTAGGGTTAGGGTTAGGGTTAGGGTTAGGGTTAGGGTTACGTACATGCCATGCACAGCTGAGGTTTAGAGCTCCGTTTAGGGTTAGGTTTCTTAGGGTTAGGGTTAGGGTTAGGGTTAGGGTTAGGGTTAGGGTTACGTACATGCCATGCACAGCTGAGGTTTAGAGTTGCGTTTAGGGTTAGGCATCTTAGGGTTAGGGTTAGGGTTAGGGTTAGGGTTAGGGTTAGGGTTAGGGTTAGGGTTAGGGTTAGGGTTAGGGTTACGTACATGCCATGCACAGCGGAGGTTTAGAGCTCCGTTTAGGGTTAACTCTCTTAGGGTCAGTTTTAGGGTCAGGGTTAGGGTTAGGGTTAGGGTTAGCGTTGGGGTTACGGTTAGGGTTAGGGTTAGGGTTAGGGTTAGGGTTAGGGTTAGGGTTACGTACATGCCATGCACAGCTGAGGTTTAGAGTTCCATTTAGGGATAGGCCTCTTAGGGTCAGGATTAGGGTTAGGGTTAGGGTTAGGGTTAGGGTTAGGGTTAGGGTTAGGGTTAGGGTTAGGGTTACAGTTAGGGTTAGGGTTACGGTTACGGTTAGGGTTAGGGTTAGGGTTAGGGTTACCTACATGCCATGCACAGCTGAGGTTTAGAGTTGCGTTTAGGGTTAGGCCTCTTAGGGTTAGGGTTAGGGTTAGGGTTAGGGTTAGGGTTAAGTGCATGCCATGCACAGCTGAGGTTTTGAGTTCCGTTTAGGGTTAGGCCTCTTAGGGTTAGGGTTAGGGTTAGGGTTAGGGTTAGGGTTAGGGCTAGGGTTACCTACATGCCATGCACAGCTGAGGTTTAGAGTTCCCTTTAGGGATAGGCCTCTTAGGGTCAGGATTAGGGTTAGGGTTAGGGTTAGGGTTAGGGTTAGGGTTAGGGTTACCTACATGCCATGCACAGCTGAGGTTTAGAGTTCCGTTTAGGGTTAGGTCTCTTAGGGTTAGGGTTAGGGTTAGGGTTAGGGTTAGGGTTAGGGTTAGGGTTAGGGTTAGGGTTAGGG
>NW_026599611.1:529264-539264 GCF_023634155.1 Falco peregrinus | reverse complement strand
AAGTGCATGCCATGCACAGCTGAGGTTTAGAGTTCCGTTTAGGGTTAGGCCTCTTAGGGTTAGGGTTAGGGTTAGGGTTAGGGTTAGGGTTAGGGTTAGGGTTAGGGTTAGGGTTAAGTGCATGCCATGCACAGCTGAGGTTTAGAGTTGCGTTTAGGATTAGGTCTCTTAGGGTTAGGGTTAGGGTTAGGGTTAGGGTTAGGGTTAGGCTTAGGGTTAGGGTTAGATTTAGGGTTCGGCACATGCCATGCACAGCTGAGGTTTTGAGTTCCGTTTAGGGTTAGGCCTCTTAGGGTCAGGGTTAAGGTTAGGGTTAGGGTTAGGGTTAGGGTTAGGGTTAGGGTTAGGGCTAGGGTTACGTACATGCCATGCACAGCTGAGGTTTAGAGTTCCCTTTAGGGATAGGCCTCTTAGGGTCAGGATTAGGGTTAGGGTTAGGGTTAGGGTTAGTGTTAGGGTTAGGGTTAGGGTTACGGTTAGGGTTAGGGTTAGGGTTAGGGTTACGGTTACGGTTAGGGTTAGGGTTAGGGTTAGGGTTACCTACATGCCATGCACAGCTGAGGTTTAGAGTTGCGTTTAGGGTTAGGCCTCTTAGGGTTAGGGTTAGGGTTAGGGTTAGGGTTAGGGTTAGGGTTAGGGTTAAGTGCATGCCATGCACAGCTGAGGTTTTGAGTTCCGTTTAGGGTTAGGCCTCTTAGGGTTAGGGTTAGGGTTAGGGTTAGGGTTAGGGTTAGGGTTAGGGCTAGGGTTACGTACATGCCATGCACAGCTGAGGTTTAGAGTTCCCTTTAGGGATAGGCCTCTTAGGGTCAGGATTAGGGTTAGGGTTAGGGTTAGGGTTAGGGTTAGGGTTAGGGTTACCTACATGCCATGCACAGCTGAGGTTTAGAGTTCCGTTTAGGGTTAGGTCTCTTAGGGTTAGGGTTAGGGTTAGGGTTAGGGTTAGGGTTAGGGTTAGGGTTAGGGTTAGCGTTAGGGTTACGGTTAGGGTTAGGGTTAGGGTTAGGGTTAGGGTTAGGGTTAGGGTTACCTACATGCCATGCACAGCTGAGGTTTAGAGTTGCGTTTAGGGTTAGGCCTCTTAGGGTTAGGGTTAGGGTTAGGGTTAGGGTTAGGGTTACCTACATGCCATGCACAGCTGAGGTTTAGAGTTCTGTTTAGGGTTAGGTCTCTTAGGGTTAGGGTTAGGGTTAGGGTTAGGGTTAGGGTTAGGGTTAGGGTTAGGGTTAGGGTTAGGGTTAAGGTTAGGGTTACGGTTACGGTTAGGGTTAGGGTTAGGGTTAGGGTTACCTATATGCCATGCACAGCTGAGGTTTAGAGTTGCGTTTAGTGTTAGGCCTCTTAGGTTTAGGGTTAGGGTTAGGGTTAGGGTTAGGGTTAGGGTTAGGGTTAGGGTTAGGGTTAGGGTTAGGTACATGCCATGCACAGCTGAGGTTTAGAGTTCCGTTTAGGGTTAGGTCTCTTAGGGTTAGGGTTAGGGTTAGGGTTAGGGTTAGGGTTACGTACATGCCATGCACAGCTGAGGTTTAGAGTTCCGTTTAGGGTTAGGCCTCTTAGGGTTAGGGTTAGGGTTAGGGTTAGGGTTAGGGTTAGGGTTAGGGTTAGGGTTAAGTGCATGCCATGCACAGCTGAGGTTTTGAGTTCCGTTTAGGGTTAGGCCTCTTAGGGTCAGGGTTAAGGTTAGGGTTAGGGTTAGGGTTAGGGTTAGGGTTAGGGCTAGGGTTACGTACATGCCATGCACAGCTGAGGTTTAGAGTTCCCTTTAGGGATAGGCCTCTTAGGGTCAGGATTAGGGTTAGGGTTAGGGTTAGGGTTAGGGTTAGGGTTAGGGTTAGGGTTAGCGTTAGGGTTACGGTTAGGGTTAGGGTTAGGGTTAGGGTTAGGGTTAGGGTTAGGGTTAGGGTTACCTACATGCCATGCACAGCTGAGGTTTAGAGTTGCGTTTAGGGTTAGGCCTCTTAGGGTTAGGGTTAGGGTTAGGGTTAGGGTTAGGGTTACCTACATGCCATGCACAGCTGAGGTTTAGAGTTCCGTTTAGGGTTAGGTCTCTTAGGGTTAGGGTTAGGGTTAGGGTTAGGGTTAGGGTTAGGGTTAGGGTTAGGGTTAGGGTTAGGGTTAGGGTTAGGGTTAGGGTTAGCGTTAGGGTTACGGTTAGGGTTAGGGTTAGGGTTAGGGTTAGGGTTAGGGTTAGGGTTACCTACATGCCATGCACAGCTGAGGTTTAGAGTTGCGTTTAGGGTTAGGCCTCTTAGGGTTAGAGTTAGGTTTAGGGTTACCTACATGCCATGCACAGCTGAGGTTTAGAGTTCCGTTTAGGGTTAGGTCTCTTAGGGTTAGGGTTAGGGTTAGGGTTAGGGTTAGGGTTAGGGTTACGGTTAGGGTTAGGGTTACGGTTACGGTTAGGGTTAGGGTTAGGTTTACGGTTACGGTTAGGGTTAGGGTTAGGGTTAGGGTTACCTACATGCCATGCACAGCTGAGGTTTAGAGTTCCGTTTATGGTTAACTCTCTTAGGGTCAGTTTTAGGGTTAGGGTTAGGGTTAGGGTTAGGGTTAGGGTTAGGGTTACGTACATGCCATGCACAGCTGAGGTTTAGAGTTGCGTTTAGGGTTAGGTCTCTTAGGGTTAGGGTTAGGGTTAGGGTTAGGGTTAGGCTTAGGGTTAGGGTTAGGGTTAGGGTTAGGGTTAGGTACATGCCATGCACAGCTGAGGTTTAGAGTTCCGTTTAGGGTTAGGTCTCTTAGGGTTAGGGTTAGGGTTAGGGTTAGGGTTAGGGTTACGTACATGCCATGCACAGCGGAGGTTTAGAGCTCCGTTTAGGGTTAACTCTCTTAGGGTCAGGGTTACGGTTAGGTTTAGGGTTAGGGTTAGGGTTAGGTACATGCCATGCACAGCTGAGGTTTAGAGTTGTGTTTAGGGTTAGGCATCTTAGGGTTAGGGTTAGGGTTAGGGTTAGGGTTACCTACATGCCATGCACAGCTGAGGTTTAGAGTTGCGTTTAGGATTAGGTCTCTTAGGGTTAGGGTTAGGGTTAGGGTTAGGGTTAGGGTTAGGGTTAGATTTAGGGTTAGGCACATGCCATGCACAGCTGAGGTTTAGAGTTCCGTTTAGGGTTAGGTCTCTTAGGGTTAGGGTTAGGGTTAGGGTTAGGGTTAGGGTTAGGGTTACGTACATGCCATGCACAGCGGAGGTTTAGAGCTCCGTTTAGGGTTAACTCTCTTAGGGTTAGGGTTAGGGTTAGGGTTAGGGTTAGGGTTATGTACATGCCATGCACAGCTGAGGTTTAGAGTTGCGTTTAGGATTAGGTCTCTTAGGGTTAGGGTTAGGGTTAGGGTTAGGGTTAGGGTTAGGCTTAGGGTTAGGGTTAGATTTAGGGTTCGGCACATGCCATGCACAGCTGAGGTTTAGAGTTCCGTTTAGGGTTAGGTCTCTTAGGGTTAGGGTTAGGGTTAGGGTTAGGGTTAGGGTTAGGGTTACGTACATGCCATGCACAGCTGAGGTTTAGAGCTCCGTTTAGGGTTAGGTCTCTTAGGGTTAGGGTTAGGGTTAGGGTTAGGGTTAGGGTTAGGGTTACGTACATGCCATGCACAGCTGAGGTTTAGAGTTGCGTTTAGGGTTAGGCATCTTAGGGTTAGGGTTAGGGTTAGGGTTAGGGTTAGGGTTAGGGTTAGGGTTAGGGTTAGGGTTAGGGTTACGTACATGCCATGCACAGCGGAGGTTTAGAGCTCCGTTTAGGGTTAACTCTCTTAGGGTCAGTTTTAGGGTCAGGGTTAGGGTTAGGGTTAGGGTTAGCGTTGGGGTTACGGTTAGGGTTAGGGTTAGGGTTAGGGTTAGGGTTAGGGTTAGGGTTACGTACATGACATGCACAGCTGAGGTTTAGAGTTCCATTTAGGGATAGGCCTCTTAGGGTCAGGATTAGGGTTAGGGTTAGGGTTAGGGTTAGGGTTAGGGTTAGGGTTAGGGTTAGGGTTAGGGTTAGGGTTACAGTTAGGGTTAGGGTTACGGTTACGGTTAGGGTTAGGGTTAGGGTTAGGGTTACCTACATGCCATGCACAGCTGAGGTTTAGAGTTGCGTTTAGGGTTAGGCCTCTTAGGGTTAGGGTTAGGGTTAGGGTTAGGGTTAGGGTTAAGTGCATGCCATGCACAGCTGAGGTTTTGAGTTCTGTTTAGGGTTAGGCCTCTTAGGGTTAGGGTTAGGGTTAGGGTTAGGGTTAGGGTTAGGGCTAGGGTTACCTACATGCCATGCACAGCTGAGGTTTAGAGTTCCCTTTAGGGATAGGCCTCTTAGGGTCAGGATTAGGGTTAGGGTTAGCGTTAGGGTTAGGGTTAGGGTTAGGGTTACCTACATGCCATGCACAGCTGAGGTTTAGAGTTCCGTTTAGGGTTAGGTCTCTTAGGGTTAGGGTTAGGGTTAGGCTTAGGGTTAGGCTTAGGGTTAGGGTTAGGTTTAGGGTTAGGGTTAGGGTTAGGGTTAGGGTTAGGGTTAGGGTTAGGGTTAGGGTTAGGGTTAGGGTTAGGGTTAGGGTTAGCGTTAGGGTTACGGTTAGGGTTAGGGTTAGGGTTAGGGTTAGGGTTAGGGTTAGGGTTAGGGTTACCTACATGCCATGCACAGCTGAGGTTTAGAGTTGCGTTTAGGGTTAGGCCTCTTAGGGTTAGAGTTAGGGTTAGGGTTACCTACATGCCATGCACAGCTGAGGTTTAGAGTTCCGTTTAGGGTTAGGTCTCTTAGGGTTAGGGTTAGGGTTAGGGTTAGGGTTAGGGTTACGGTTAGGGTTAGGGTTACGGTTACGGTTAGGGTTAGGGTTAGGTTTACGGTTACGGTTAGGGTTAGGGTTAGGGTTAGGGTTACCTACATGCCATGCACAGCTGAGGTTTAGAGTTCCGTTTATGGTTAACTCTCTTAGGGTCAGTTTTAGGGTTAGGGTTAGGGTTAGGGTTAGGGTTAGGGTTAGGGTTAGGGTTACGTACATGCCATGCACAGCTGAGGTTTAGAGTTGCGTTTAGGGTTAGGTCTCTTAGGGTTAGGGTTAGGGTTAGGGTTAGGGTTACGGTTAGGGTTAGGGTTAGGGTTAGGGTTAGGGTTAGGTACATGCCATGCACAGCTGAGGTTTAGAGTTCCGTTTAGGGTTAGGTCTCTTAGGGTTAGGGTTAGGGTTAGGGTTAGGGTTAGGGTTACGTACATGCCATGCACAGCGGAGGTTTAGAGCTCCGTTTAGGGTTAACTCTCTTAGGGTCAGGGTTACGGTTAGGTTTAGGGTTAGGGTTAGGGTTAGGTACATGCCATGCACAGCTGAGGTTTAGAGTTGTGTTTAGGGTTAGGCATCTTAGGGTTAGGGTTAGGGTTAGGGTTAGGGTTACCTACATGCCATGCACAGCTGAGGTTTAGAGTTGCGTTTAGGATTAGGTCTCTTAGGGTTAGGGTTAGGGTTAGGGTTAGGGTTAGGGTTAGATTTAGGGTTAGGCACATGCCATGCACAGCTGAGGTTTAGAGTTCCGTTTAGGGTTAGGTCTCTTAGGGTTAGGGTTAGGGTTAGGGTTAGGGTTAGGGTTAGGGTTACGTACATGCCATGCACAGCGGAGGTTTAGAGCTCCGTTTAGGGTTAACTCTCTTAGGGTTAGGGTTAGGGTTAGGGTTAGGGTTAGGGTTATGTACATGCCATGCACAGCTGAGGTTTAGAGTTGCGTTTAGGATTAGGTCTCTTAGGGTTAGGGTTAGGGTTAGGGTTAGGGTTAGGGTTAGGGTTAGGGTTACGTACATGCCATGCACAGCTGAGGTTTAGAGTTCCCTTTAGGGATAGGCCTCTTAGGGTCAGGATTAGGGTTAGGGTTAGGGTTAGGGTTAGGGTTAGGGTTAGGGTTACCTACATGCCATGCACAGCTGAGGTTTAGAGTTCCGTTTAGGGTTAGGTCTCTTAGGGTTAGGGTTAGGGTTAGGGTTAGGGTTAGGGTTAGGGTTAGGGTTAGGGTTAGGGTTAGCGTTAGGGTTACGGTTAGGGTTAGGGTTACGGTTACGGTTAGGGTTAGGGTTAGGTTTACCTACATGCCATGCACAGCTGAGGTTTAGAGTTGCGTTTAGGGTTAGGCCTCTTAGGGTTAGGGTTAGGGTTAGGGTTAGGGTTAGGGTTACCTACATGCCATGCACAGCTGAGGTTTAGAGTTCTGTTTAGGGTTAGGTCTCTTAGGGTTAGGGTTAGGGTTAGGGTTAGGGTTAGGGTTAGGGTTAGGGTTAGGGTTAGGGTTAGGGTTAAGGTTAGGGTTACGGTTACGGTTAGGGTTAGGGTTAGGGTTAGGGTTACCTATATGCCATGCACAGCTGAGGTTTAGAGTTGCGTTTAGTGTTAGGCCTCTTAGGTTTAGGGTTAGGGTTAGGGTTAGGGTTAGGGTTAGGGTTAGGGTTAGGGTTAGGGTTAGGGTTAGGTACATGCCATGCACAGCTGAGGTTTAGAGTTCCGTTTAGGGTTAGATCTCTTAGGGTTAGGGTTAGGGTTAGGGTTAGGGTTAGGGTTACGTACATGCCATGCACAGCTGAGGTTTAGAGTTCCGTTTAGGGTTAGGCCTCTTAGGGTTAGGGTTAGGGTTAGGGTTAGGGTTAGGGTTAGGGTTAGGGTTAGGGTTAAGTGCATGCCATGCACAGCTGAGGTTTTGAGTTCCGTTTAGGGTTAGGCCTCTTAGGGTCAGGGTTAAGGTTAGGGTTAGGGTTAGGGTTAGGGTTAGGGTTAGGGCTAGGGTTACGTACATGCCATGCACAGCTGAGGTTTAGAGTTCCCTTTAGGGATAGGCCTCTTAGGGTCAGGATTAGGGTTAGGGTTAGGGTTAGGGTTAGGGTTAGGGTTAGGGTTAGGGTTAGCGTTAGGGTTACGGTTAGGGTTAGGGTTAGGGTTAGGGTTAGGGTTAGGGTTAGGGTTAGGGTTACCTACATGCCATGCACAGCTGAGGTTTAGAGTTGCGTTTAGGGTTAGGCCTCTTAGGGTTAGGGTTAGGGTTAGGGTTAGGGTTAGGCTTACCTACATGCCATGCACAGCTGAGGTTTAGAGTTCCGTTTAGGGTTAGGTGTCTTAGTGTTAGGGTTAGGGTTAGGGTTAGGGTTAGGGTTAGGGTTAGGGTTAGGGTTAGGGTTAGGGTTAGGGTTAGGGTTAGGGTTAGCGTTAGGGTTACGGTTAGGGTTAGGGTTAGGGTTAGGGTTAGGGTTAGGGTTAGGGTTACCTACATGCCATGCACAGCTGAGGTTTAGAGTTGCGTTTAGGGTTAGGTCTCTTAGGGTTAGGGTTAGGGTTAGGGTTAGGGTTAGGCTTAGGGTTAGGGTTAGGGTTAGGGTTAGGGTTAGGTACATGCCATGCACAGCTGAGGTTTAGAGTTCCGTTTAGGGTTAGGTCTCTTAGGGTTAGGGTTAGGGTTAGGGTTAGGGTTAGGGTTACGTACATGCCATGCACAGCGGAGGTTTAGAGCTCCGTTTAGGGTTAACTCTCTTAGGGTCAGGGTTACGGTTAGGTTTAGGGTTAGGGTTAGGGTTAGGTACATGCCATGCACAGCTGAGGTTTAGAGTTGTGTTTAGGGTTAGGCATCTTAGGGTTAGGGTTAGGGTTAGGGTTAGGGTTACCTACATGCCATGCACAGCTGAGGTTTAGAGTTGCGTTTAGGATTAGGTCTCTTAGGGTTAGGGTTAGGGTTAGGGTTAGGGTTAGGGTTAGGCTTAGGGTTAGGGTTAGGGTTAGATTTAGGGTTCGGCACATGCCATGCACAGCTGAGGTTTAGAGTTCCGTTTAGGGTTAGGTCTCTTAGGGTTAGGGTTAGGGTTAGGGTTAGGGTTAGGGTTAGGGTTACGTACATGCCATGCACAGCTGAGGTTTAGAGCTCCGTTTAGGGTTAGGTCTCTTAGGGTTAGGGTTAGGGTTAGGGTTAGGGTTAGGGTTAGGGTTACGTACATGCCATGCACAGCTGAGGTTTAGAGTTGCGTTTAGGGTTAGGCATCTTAGGGTTAGGGTTAGGGTTAGGGTTAGGGTTAGGGTTAGGGTTAGGGTTAGGGTTAGGGTTAGGGTTAGGGTTACGTACATGCCATGCACAGCGGAGGTTTAGAGCTCCGTTTAGGGTTAACTCTCTTAGGGTCAGTTTTAGGGTCAGGGTTAGGGTTAGGGTTAGGGTTAGCGTTGGGGTTACGGTTAGGGTTAGGGTTAGGGTTAGGGTTAGGGTTAGGGTTAGGGTTACGTACATGACATGCACAGCTGAGGTTTAGAGTTCCATTTAGGGATAGGCCTCTTAGGGTCAGGATTAGTGTTAGGGTTAGGGTTAGGGTTAGGGTTAGGGTTAGGGTTAGGGTTAGGGTTAGGGTTAGGGTTACAGTTAGGGTTAGGGTTACGGTTACGGTTAGGGTTAGGGTTAGGGTTAGGGTTACCTACATGCCATGCACAGCTGAGGTTTAGAGTTGCGTTTAGGGTTAGGCCTCTTAGGGTTAGGGTTAGGGTTAGGGTTAGGGTTAGGGTTAAGTGCATGCCATGCACAGCTGAGGTTTTGAGTTCCGTTTAGGGTTAGGCCTCTTAGGGTTAGGGTTAGGGTTAGGGTTAGGGTTAGGGTTAGGGCTAGGGTTACCTACATGCCATGCACAGCTGAGGTTTAGAGTTCCCTTTAGGGATAGGCCTCTTAGGGTCAGGATTAGGGTTAGGGTTAGGGTTAGGGTTAGGGTTAGGGTTAGGGTTACCTACATGCCATGCACAGCTGAGGTTTAGAGTTCCGTTTAGGGTTAGGTCTCTTAGGGTTAGGGTTAGGGTTAGGGTTAGGGTTAGGGTTAGGGTTAGGGTTAGGGTTAGGGTTAGGGTTAGGGTTAGGGTTAGGGTTAGGGTTAGGGTTAGGGTTAGGGTTAGGGTTAGGGTTAGCGTTAGGGTTACGGTTAGGGTTAGGGTTAGGGTTAGGGTTAGGGTTAGGGTTAGGGTTACCTACATGCCATGCACAGCTGAGGTTTAGAGTTGCGTTTAGGGTTAGGCCTCTTAGGGTTAGAGTTAGGGTTAGGGTTACCTACATGCCATGCACAGCTGAGGTTTAGAGTTGCGTTTAGGATTAGGTCTCTTAGGGTTAGGGTTAGGGTTAGGGTTACGGTTAGGGTTAGGCTTAGGGTTAGGGTTAGGGTTAGATTTAGGGTTCGGCACATGCCATGCACAGCTGAGGTTTAGAGTTCCGTTTAGGGTTAGGTCTCTTAGGGTTAGGGTTAGGGTTAGGGTTAGGGTTAGGGTTAGGGTTACGTACATGCCATGCACAGCTGAGGTTTAGAGCTCCGTTTAGGGTTAGGTTTCTTAGGGTTAGGGTTAGGGTTAGGGTTAGGGTTAGGGTTAGGGTTACGTACATGCCATGCACAGCTGAGGTTTAGAGTTGCGTTTAGGGTTAGGCATCTTAGGGTTAGGGTTAGGGTTAGGGTTAGGGTTAGGGTTAGGGTTAGGGTTAGGGTTAGGGTTAGGGTTAGGGTTAGGGTTACGTACATGCCATGCACAGCGGAGGTTTAGAGCTCCGTTTAGGGTTAACTCTCTTAGGGTCAGTTTTAGGGTCAGGGTTAGGGTTAGGGTTAGGGTTAGCGTTGGGGTTACGGTTAGGGTTAGGGTTAGGGTTAGGGTTAGGGTTAGGGTTAGGGTTACGTACATGACATGCACAGCTGAGGTTTAGAGTTCCATTTAGGGATAGGCCTCTTAGGGTCAGGATTAGGGTTAGGGTTAGGGTTAGGGTTAGGGTTAGGGTTAGGGTTAGGGTTAGGGTTAGGGTTACAGTTAGGGTTACGGTTACGGTTACGGTTAGGGTTAGGGTTAGGGTTAGGGTTACCTACATGCCATGCACAGCTGAGGTTTAGAGTTGCGTTTAGGGTTAGGCCTCTTAGGGTTAGGGTTAGGGTTAGGGTTAGGGTTAGGGTTAAGTGCATGCCATGCACAGCTGAGGTTTTGAGTTCCGTTTAGGGTTAGGCCTCTTAGGGTTAGGGTTAGGGTTAGGGTTAGGGTTAGGGTTAGGGCTAGGGTTACCTACATGCCA
>NW_026599611.1:496764-521764 GCF_023634155.1 Falco peregrinus | reverse complement strand
ACAGCTGAGGTTTAGAGTTGCGTTTAGGGTTAGGCCTCTTAGGGTTAGGGTTAGGGTTAGGGTTAGGGTTACCTACATGCCATGCACAGCTGAGGTTTAGAGTTCTGTTTAGGGTTAGGTCTCTTAGGGTTAGGGTTAGGGTTAGGGTTAGGGTTAGGGTTAGGGTTAGGGTTAGGGTTAGGGTTAGGGTTAGGGTTAGGGTTAGGGTTAGGGTTAAGGTTAGGGTTACGGTTACGGTTAGGGTTAGGGTTAGGGTTAGGGTTACCTATATGCCATGCACAGCTGAGGTTTAGAGTTGCGTTTAGTGTTAGGCCTCTTAGGGTTAGGGTTAGGGTTAGGGTTAGGGTTAGGGTTAGGGTTAGGGTTAGGGTTAGGGTTAGGGTTAGGTACATGCCATGCACAGCTGAGGTTTAGAGTTCCGTTTAGGGTTAGGTCTCTTAGGGTTAGGGTTAGGGTTAGGGTTAGGGTTAGGGTTACGTACATGCCATGCACAGCTGAGGTTTAGAGTTCCGTTTAGGGTTAGGCCTCTTAGGGTTAGGGTTAGGGTTAGGGTTAGGGTTAGGGTTAGGGTTAGGGTTAGGGTTAAGTGCATGCCATGCACAGCTGAGGTTTTGAGTTCCGTTTAGGGTTAGGCCTCTTAGGGTCAGGGTTAAGGTTAGGGTTAGGGTTAGGGTTAGGGTTAGGGTTAGGGTTAGGGCTAGGGTTACGTACATGCCATGCACAGCTGAGGTTTAGAGTTCCCTTTAGGGATAGGCCTCTTAGGGTCAGGATTAGGGTTAGGGTTAGGGTTAGGGTTAGGGTTAGGGTTAGGGTTAGGGTTAGCGTTAGGGTTACGGTTAGGGTTAGGGTTAGGGTTAGGGTTAGGGTTAGGGTTAGGGTTAGGGTTACCTACATGCCATGCACAGCTGAGGTTTAGAGTTGCGTTTAGGGTTAGGCCTCTTAGGGTTAGGGTTAGGGTTAGGGTTAGGGTTAGGGTTACCTACATGCCATGCACAGCTGAGGTTTAGAGTTCCGTTTAGGGTTAGGTCTCTTAGGGTTAGGGTTAGGGTTAGGGTTAGGGTTAGGGTTAGGGTTAGGGTTAGGGTTAGGGTTAGGGTTAGGGTTAGGGTTAGGGTTAGGGTTAGGGTTAGGGTTAGGGTTAGGGTTACGGTTAGGGTTAGGGTTAGGTTTAGGGTTACGTACATGACATGCACAGCTGCGGTTTAGAGTTCCATTTAGGGATAGGCCTCTCAGGGTCAGGATTAGGGTTAGGGTTAGGGTTAGGGTTAGGGTTAGGGTTAGTGTTAGGGTTAGGGTTAGGGTTACGGTTAGGGTTAGGGTTAGGGTTAGGGTTACGGTTACGGTTAGGGTTAGGGTTAGGGTTAGGGTTACCTACATGCCATGCACAGCTGAGGTTTAGAGTTGCGTTTAGGGTTAGGCCTCTTAGGGTTAGGGTTAGGGTTAGGGTTAGGGTTAGGGTTAGGGTTAAGTGCATGCCATGCACAGCTGAGGTTTTGAGTTCCGTTTAGGGTTAGGCCTCTTAGGGTTAGGGTTAGGGTTAGGGTTAGGGTTAGGGTTAGGGCTAGGGTTACGTACATGCCATGCACAGCTGAGGTTTAGAGTTCCCTTTAGGGATAGGCCTCTTAGGGTCAGGATTAGGGTTAGGGTTAGGGTTAGGGTTAGGGTTAGGGTTACCTACATGCCATGCACAGCTGAGGTTTAGAGTTCCGTTTAGGGTTAGGTCTCTTAGGGTTAGGGTTAGGGTTAGGGTTAGGGTTAGGGTTAGGGTTAGGGTTAGCGTTAGGGTTACGGTTAGGGTTAGGGTTAGGGTTAGGGTTAGGGTTAGGGTTAGGGTTACCTACATGCCATGCACAGCTGAGGTTTAGAGTTGCGTTTAGGGTTAGGCCTCTTAGGGTTAGGGTTAGGGTTAGGGTTAGGGTTAGGGTTACCTACATGCCATGAACAGCTGAGGTTTAGAGTTCTGTTTAGGGTTAGGTCTCTTAGGGTTAGGGTTAGGGTTAGGGTTAGGGTTAGGGTTAGGGTTAGGGTTACGGTTAGGGTTAGGGTTACGGTTAGGGTTAGGGTTAGGGTTACGGTTAGGGTTAGGGTTAGGGTTAGGGTTACCTATATGCCATGCACAGCTGAGGTTTAGAGTTCTGTTTAGGGTTAGGTCTCTTAGGGTTAGGGTTAGGGTTAGGGTTAGGGTTAGGGTTAGGGTTAGGGTTAGGGTTAGGGTTAGGGTTAAGGTTAGGGTTACGGTTACGGTTAGGGTTAGGGTTAGGGTTAGGGTTACCTATATGCCATGCACAGCTGAGGTTTAGAGTTGCGTTTAGTGTTAGGCCTCTTAGGTTTAGGGTTAGGGTTAGGGTTAGGGTTAGGGTTAGGGTTAGGGTTAGGGTTAGGGTTAGGGTTAGGTACATGCCATGCACAGCTGAGGTTTAGAGTTCCGTTTAGGGTTAGGTCTCTTAGGGTTAGGGTTAGGGTTAGGGTTAGGGTTAGGGTTACGTACATGCCATGCACAGCTGAGGTTTAGAGTTCCGTTTAGGGTTAGGCCTCTTAGGGTTAGGGTTAGGGTTAGGGTTAGGGTTAGGGTTAGGGTTAGGGTTAGGGTTAAGTGCATGCCATGCACAGCTGAGGTTTTGAGTTCCGTTTAGGGTTAGGCCTCTTAGGGTCAGGGTTAAGGTTAGGGTTAGGGTTAGGGTTAGGGTTAGGGTTAGGGTTACCTACATGCCATGCACAGCTGAGGTTTTGAGTTCCGTTTAGGGTTAGGCCTCTTAGGGTTAGGGTTAGGGTTAGGGTTAGGGTTAGGGTTAGGGTTAGGGCTAGGGTTACGTACATGCCATGCACAGCTGAGGTTTAGAGTTCCCTTTAGGGATAGGCCTCTTAGGGTCAGGATTAGGGTTAGGGTTAGGGTTAGGGTTAGGGTTAGGGTTAGGGTTACCTACATGCCATGCACAGCTGAGGTTTAGAGTTCCGTTTAGGGTTAGGTCTCTTAGGGTTAGGGTTAGGGTTAGGCTTAGGGTTAGGGTTAGGGTTAGGGTTAGGGTTAGGGTTAGGGTTAGGGTTAGGGTTAGGGTTAGGGTTAGGGTTAGGGTTAGGGTTAGCGTTAGGGTTACGGTTAGGGTTAGGGTTAGGGTTAGGGTTAGGGTTAGGGTTAGGGTTAGGGTTACCTACATGCCATGCACAGCTGAGGTTTAGAGTTGCGTTTAGGGTTAGGCCTCTTAGGGTTAGAGTTAGGGTTAGGGTTACCTACATGCCATGCACAGCTGAGGTTTAGAGTTCCGTTTAGGGTTAGGTCTCTTAGGGTTAGGGTTAGGGTTAGGGTTAGGGTTAGGGTTAGGGTTAGCGTTAGGGTTACGGTTAGGGTTAGGGTTAGGGTTAGGGTTAGGGTTAGGGTTACCTACATGCCATGCACAGCTGAGGTTTAGAGTTGCGTTTAGGGTTAGGCCTCTTAGGGTTAGGGTTAGGGTTAGGGTTAGGGTTAGGGTTACGTACATGCCATGCACAGCTGAGGTTTAGAGTTCTGTTTAGGGTTAGGTCTCTTAGGGTTAGGGTTAGGGTTTGGGTTAGGGTTAGGGTTAGGGTTAGGGTTAGGGTTAGGGTTAGGGTTAAGGTTAGGGTTACGGTTAAGGTTAGGGTTAGGGTTAGGGTTAGGGTTACCTATATGCCATGCACAGCTGAGGTTTAGAGTTGCGTTTAGTGTTAGGCCTCTTAGGTTTAGGGTTAGGGTTAGGGTTAGGGTTAGGGTTAGGGTTAGGGTTAGGGTTAGGGTTAGGTACATGCCATGCACAGCTGAGGTTTAGAGTTCCGTTTAGGGTTAGGTCTCTTAGGGTTAGGGTTAGGGTTAGGGTTAGGGTTAGGGTTACGTACATGCCATGCACAGCTGAGGTTTAGAGTTCCGTTTAGGGTTAGGCCTCTTAGGGTTAGGGTTAGGGTTAGGGTTAGGGTTAGGGTTAGGGTTAGGGTTAGGGTTAAGTGCATGCCATGCACAGCTGAGGTTTTGAGTTCCGTTTAGGGTTAGGCCTCTTAGGGTCAGGGTTAAGGTTAGGGTTAGGGTTAGGGTTAGGGTTAGGGTTAGGGCTAGGGTTACGTACATGCCATGCACAGCTGAGGTTTAGAGTTCCCTTTAGGGATAGGCCTCTTAGGGTCAGGATTAGGGTTAGGGTTAGGGTTAGGGTTAGGGTTAGGGTTAGGGTTACGGTTAGCGTTAGGGTTACGGTTAGGGTTAGGGTTAGGGTTAGGGTTAGGGTTAGGGTTAGGGTTAGGGTTACCTACATGCCATGCACAGCTGAGGTTTAGAGTTGCGTTTAGGGTTAGGCCTCTTAGGGTTAGGGTTAGGGTTAGGGTTAGGGTTAGGGTTACCTACATGCCATGCACAGCTGAGGTTTAGAGTTCCGTTTAGGGTTAGGTCTCTTAGGGTTAGGGTTAGGGTTAGGGTTAGGGTTAGGGTTAGGGTTAGGGTTAGGGTTAGGGTTAGGGTTAGGGTTAGGGTTAGGGTTAGGGTTAGGGTTAGCGTTAGGGTTACGGTTAGGGTTAGGGTTAGGGTTAGGGTTAGGGTTAGGGTTAGGGTTACCTACATGCCATGCACAGCTGAGGTTTAGAGTTGCGTTTAGGGTTAGGCCTCTTAGGGTTAGAGTTAGGGTTAGGGTTACCTACATGCCATGCACAGCTGAGGTTTAGAGTTCCGTTTAGGGTTAGGTCTCTTAGGGTTAGGGTTAGGGTTAGGGTTAGGGTTAGGGTTACGGTTAGGGTTAGGGTTACGGTTACGGTTAGGGTTAGGGTTAGGTTTACGGTTACGGTTAGGGTTAGGGTTAGGGTTAGGGTTACCTACATGCCATGCACAGCTGAGGTTTAGAGTTCCGTTTATGGTTAACTCTCTTAGGGTCAGTTTTAGGGTTAGGGTTAGGGTTAGGGTTAGGGTTAGGGTTAGGGTTACGTACATGCCATGCACAGCTGAGGTTTAGAGTTGCGTTTAGGGTTAGGTCTCTTAGGGTTAGGGTTAGGGTTAGGGTTAGGGTTAGGGTTAGGGTTAGCGTTAGGGTTACGGTTAGGGTTAGGGTTAGGGTTAGGGTTAGGGTTAGGGTTAGGGTTACCTACATGCCATGCACAGCTGAGGTTTAGAGTTGCGTTTAGGGTTAGGCCTCTTAGGGTTTGGGTTAGGGTTAGGGTTAGGGTTAGGGTTACCTACATGCCATCCACAGCTGAGGTTTAGAGTTCTGTTTAGGGTTAGGTCTCTTAGGGTTAGGGTTAGGGTTAGGGTTAGGGTTAGGGTTAGGGTTAGGGTTAGGGTTAGGGTTAGGGTTAAGGTTAGGGTTACGGTTACGGTTAGGGTTAGGGTTAGGGTTAGGGTTACCTATATGCCATGCACAGCTGAGGTTTAGAGTTGCGTTTAGTGTTAGGCCTCTTAGGTTTAGGGTTAGGGTTAGGGTTAGGGTTAGGGTTAGGGTTAGGGTTAGGGTTAGGGTTAGGTACATGCCATGCACAGCTGAGGTTTAGAGTTCCGTTTAGGGTTAGGTCTCTTAGGGTTAGGGTTAGGGTTAGAGTTAGGGTTAGGGTTACGTACATGCCATGCACAGCTGAGGTTTAGAGTTCCGTTTAGGGTTAGGCCTCTTAGGGTTAGGGTTAGGGTTAGGGTTAGGGTTAGGGTTAGGGTTAGGGTTAGGGTTAAGTGCATGCCATGCACAGCTGAGGTTTTGAGTTCCATTTAGGGTTAGGCCTCTTAGGGTCAGGGTTAAGGTTAGGGTTAGGGTTAGGGTTAGGGTTAGGGTTAGGGTTACCTACATGCCATGCACAGCTGAGGTTTTGAGTTCCGTTTAGGGTTAGGCCTCTTAGGGTTAGGGTTAGGGTTAGGGTTAGGGTTAGGGTTAGGGTTAGGGCTAGGGTTACGTACATGCCATGCACAGCTGAGGTTTAGAGTTCCCTTTAGGGATAGGCCTCTTAGGGTCAGGATTAGGGTTAGGGTTAGGGTTAGGGTTAGGGTTAGGGTTAGGGTTACCTACATGCCATGCACAGCTGAGGTTTAGAGTTCCGTTTAGGGTTAGGTCTCTTAGGGTTAGGGTTAGGGTTAGGCTTAGGGTTAGGGTTAGGGTTAGGGTTAGGGTTAGGGTTAGGGTTAGGGTTAGGGTTAGGGTTAGGGTTAGGGTTAGGGTTAGGGTTAGCGTTAGGGTTACGGTTAGGGTTAGGGTTAGGGTTAGGGTTAGGGTTAGGGTTAGGGTTAGGGTTACCTACATGCCATGCACAGCTGAGGTTTAGAGTTGCGTTTAGGGTTAGGCCTCTTAGGGTTAGAGTTAGGGTTAGGGTTACCTACATGCCATGCACAGCTGAGGTTTAGAGTTCCGTTTAGGGTTAGGTCTCTTAGGGTTAGGGTTAGGGTTAGGGTTAGGGTTAGGGTTAGGGTTAGGGTTAGCGTTAGGGTTACGGTTAGGGTTAGGGTTAGGGTTAGGGTTAGGGTTAGGGTTAGGGTTACCTACATGCCATGCACAGCTGAGGTTTAGAGTTGCGTTTAGGGTTAGGCCTCTTAGGGTTAGGGTTAGGGTTAGGGTTAGGGTTAGGGTTACCTACATGCCATGCACAGCTGAGGTTTAGAGTTCTGTTTAGGGTTAGGTCTCTTAGGGTTAGGGTTAGGGTTTGGGTTAGGGTTAGGGTTAGGGTTAGGGTTAGGGTTAGGGTTAAGGTTAGGGTTACGGTTAAGGTTAGGGTTAGCTTTAGGGTTAGGGTTACCTATATGCCATGCACAGCTGAGGTTTAGAGTTGCGTTTAGTGTTAGGCCTCTTAGGTTTAGGGTTAGGGTTAGGGTTAGGGTTAGGGTTAGGGTTAGGGTTAGGGTTAGGGTTAGGTACATGCCATGCACAGCTGAGGTTTAGAGTTCCGTTTAGGGTTAGGTCTCTTAGGGTTAGGGTTAGGGTTAGGGTTAGGGTTAGGGTTACGTACATGCCATGCACAGCTGAGGTTTAGAGTTCCGTTTAGGGTTAGGCCTCTTAGGGTTAGGGTTAGGGTTAGGGTTAGGGTTAGGGTTAGGGTTAGGGTTAGGGTTAAGTGCATGCCATGCACAGCTGAGGTTTTGAGTTCCGTTTAGGGTTAGGCCTCTTAGGGTCAGGGTTAAGGTTAGGGTTAGGGTTAGGGTTAGGGTTAGGGTTAGGGCTAGGGTTACGTACATGCCATGCACAGCTGAGGTTTAGAGTTCCCTTTAGGGATAGGCCTCTTAGGGTCAGGATTAGGGTTAGGGTTAGGGTTAGGGTTAGGGTTAGGGTTAGGGTTACGGTTAGCGTTAGGGTTACGGTTAGGGTTAGGGTTAGGGTTAGGGTTAGGGTTAGGGTTAGGGTTAGGGTTACCTACATGCCATGCACAGCTGAGGTTTAGAGTTGCGTTTAGGGTTAGGCCTCTTAGGGTTAGGGTTAGGGTTAGGGTTAGGGTTAGGGTTACCTACATGCCATGCACAGCTGAGGTTTAGAGTTCCGTTTAGGGTTAGGTCTCTTAGGGTTAGGGTTAGGGTTAGGGTTAGGGTTAGGGTTAGGGTTAGGGTTAGGGTTAGGGTTAGGGTTAGGGTTAGGGTTAGGGTTAGGGTTAGGGTTAGCGTTAGGGTTACGGTTAGGGTTAGGGTTAGGGTTAGGGTTAGGGTTAGGGTTAGGGTTACCTACATGCCATGCACAGCTGAGGTTTAGAGTTGCGTTTAGGGTTAGGCCTCTTAGGGTTAGAGTTAGGGTTAGGGTTACCTACATGCCATGCACAGCTGAGGTTTAGAGTTCCGTTTAGGGTTAGGTCTCTTAGGGTTAGGGTTAGGGTTAGGGTTAGGGTTAGGGTTACGGTTAGGGTTAGGGTTACGGTTACGGTTAGGGTTAGGGTTAGGTTTACGGTTACGGTTAGGGTTAGGGTTAGGGTTAGGGTTACCTACATGCCATGCACAGCTGAGGTTTAGAGTTCCGTTTATGGTTAACTCTCTTAGGGTCAGTTTTAGGGTTAGGGTTAGGGTTAGGGTTAGGGTTAGGGTTAGGGTTACGTACATGCCATGCACAGCTGAGGTTTAGAGTTGCGTTTAGGGTTAGGTCTCTTAGGGTTAGGGTTAGGGTTAGGGTTAGGGTTAGGCTTAGGGTTAGGGTTAGGGTTAGGGTTAGGGTTAGGTACATGCCATGCACAGCTGAGGTTTAGAGTTCCGTTTAGGGTTAGGTCTCTTAGGGTTAGGGTTAGGGTTAGGGTTAGGGTTAGGGTTACGTACATGCCATGCACAGCGGAGGTTTAGAGCTCCGTTTAGGGTTAACTCTCTTAGGGTCAGGGTTACGGTTAGGTTTAGGGTTAGGGTTAGGGTTAGGTACATGCCATGCACAGCTGAGGTTTAGAGTTGTGTTTAGGGTTAGGCATCTTAGGGTTAGGGTTAGGGTTAGGGTTAGGGTTACCTACATGCCATGCACAGCTGAGGTTTAGAGTTGCGTTTAGGATTAGGTCTCTTAGGGTTAGGGTTAGGGTTAGGGTTAGGGTTAGGGTTAGGGTTAGGTACATGCCATGCACAGCTGAGGTTTAGAGTTGTGTTTAGGGTTAGGCATCTTAGGGTTAGGGTTAGGGTTAGGGTTAGGGTTACCTACATGCCATGCACAGCTGAGGTTTAGAGTTGCGTTTAGGATTAGGTCTCTTAGGGTTAGGGTTAGGGTTAGGGTTAGGGTTAGGGTTAGGGTTAGATTTAGGGTTAGGCACATGCCATGCACAGCTGAGGTTTAGAGTTCCGTTTAGGGTTAGGTCTCTTAGGGTTAGGGTTAGGGTTAGGGTTAGGGTTAGGGTTAGGGTTACGTACATGCCATGCACAGCGGAGGTTTAGAGCTCCGTTTAGGGTTAACTCTCTTAGGGTTAGGGTTAGGGTTAGGGTTAGGGTTAGGGTTATGTACATGCCATGCACAGCTGAGGTTTAGAGTTGCGTTTAGTATTAGGTCTCTTAGGGTTAGGGTTAGGGTTAGGGTTAGGGTTAGGGTTAGGCTTAGGGTTAGGGTTAGGGTTAGATTTAGGGTTCGGCACATGCCATGCACAGCTGAGGTTTAGAGTTCCGTTTAGGGTTAGGTCTCTTAGGGTTAGGGTTAGGGTTAGGGTTAGGGTTAGGGTTAGGGTTACGTACATGCCATGCACAGCTGAGGTTTAGAGTTCCGTTTAGGGTTAGGTCTCTTAGGGTTAGGGTTAGGGTTAGGGTTAGGGTTAGGGTTAGGGTTACGTACATGCCATGCACAGCTGAGGTTTAGAGTTGCGTTTAGGGTTAGGCATCTTAGGGTTAGGGTTAGGGTTAGGGTTAGGGTTAGGGTTAGGGTTAGGAATAGGGTTAGGGTTAGGGTTACGTACATGCCATGCACAGCTGAGGTTTAGAGTTGTGTTTAGGGTTAGGCCTCTTAGGGTTAGGGTTAGGGTTAGGGTTAGGGTTAGGGTTATGTACATGCCATGCACAGCTGAGGTTTAGAGTTGCGTTTAGGATTAGGTCTCTTAGGGTTAGGGTTAGGGTTAGGGTTAGGGTTAGGGTTAGGCTTAGGGTTAGGGTTAGGGTTAGATTTAGGGTTCGGCACATGCCATGCACAGCTGAGGTTTAGAGTTCCGTTTAGGGTTAGGTCTCTTAGGGTTAGGGTTAGGGTTAGGGTTAGGGTTAGGGTTAGGGTTAGCGTTAGGGTTACGGTTAGGGTTAGGGTTAGGGTTAGGGTTAGGGTTAGGGTTAGGGTTACCTACATGCCATGCACAGCTGAGGTTTAGAGTTGCGTTTAGGGTTAGGCCTCTTAGGGTTAGGGTTAGGGTTAGGGTTAGGGTTAGGGTTACCTACATGCCATGCACAGCTGAGGTTTAGAGTTCTGTTTAGGGTTAGGTCTCTTAGGGTTAGGGTTAGGGTTTGGGTTAGGGTTAGGGTTAGGGTTAGGGTTAGGGTTAGGGTTAGGGTTAAGGTTAGGGTTACGGTTAAGGTTAGGGTTAGGGTTAGGGTTAGGGTTACCTATATGCCATGCACAGCTGAGGTTTAGAGTTGCGTTTAGTGTTAGGCCTCTTAGGTTTAGGGTTAGGGTTAGGGTTAGGGTTAGGGTTAGGGTTAGGGTTAGGGTTAGGTACATGCCATGCACAGCTGAGGTTTAGAGTTCCGTTTAGGGTTAGGTCTCTTAGGGTTAGGGTTAGGGTTAGGGTTAGGGTTAGGGTTACGTACATGCCATGCACAGCTGAGGTTTAGAGTTCCGTTTAGGGTTAGGCCTCTTAGGGTTAGGGTTAGGGTTAGGGTTAGGGTTAGGGTTAGGGTTAGGGTTAGGGTTAGGGTTAAGTGCATGCCATGCACAGCTGAGGTTTTGAGTTCCGTTTAGGGTTAGGCCTCTTAGGGTCAGGGTTAAGGTTAGGGTTAGGGTTAGGGTTAGGGTTAGGGTTAGGGCTAGGGTTACGTACATGCCATGCACAGCTGAGGTTTAGAGTTCCCTTTAGGGATAGGCCTCTTAGGGTCAGGATTAGGGTTAGGGTTAGGGTTAGGGTTAGGGTTAGGGTTAGGGTTACGGTTAGCGTTAGGGTTACGGTTAGGGTTAGGGTTAGGGTTAGGGTTAGGGTTAGGGTTAGGGTTAGGGTTACCTACATGCCATGCACAGCTGAGGTTTAGAGTTGCGTTTAGGGTTAGGCCTCTTAGGGTTAGGGTTAGGGTTAGGGTTAGGGTTAGGGTTACCTACATGCCATGCACAGCTGAGGTTTAGAGTTCCGTTTAGGGTTAGGTCTCTTAGGGTTAGGGTTAGGGTTAGGGTTAGGGTTAGGGTTAGGGTTAGGGTTAGGGTTAGGGTTAGGGTTAGGGTTAGGGTTAGGGTTAGCGTTAGGGTTACGGTTAGGGTTAGGGTTAGGGTTAGGGTTAGGGTTAGGGTTAGGGTTACCTACATGCCATGCACAGCTGAGGTTTAGAGTTGCGTTTAGGGTTAGGCCTCTTAGGGTTAGAGTTAGGGTTAGGGTTACCTACATGCCATGCACAGCTGAGGTTTAGAGTTGCGTTTAGGGTTAGGCCTCTTAGGGTTAGAGTTAGGGTTAGGGTTACCTACATGCCATGCACAGCTGAGGTTTAGAGTTCCGTTTAGGGTTAGGTCTCTTAGGGTTAGGGTTAGGGTTAGGGTTAGGGTTAGGGTTACGGTTAGGGTTAGGGTTACGGTTACGGTTAGGGTTAGGGTTAGGTTTACGGTTACGGTTAGGGTTAGGGTTAGGGTTAGGGTTACCTACATGCCATGCACAGCTGAGGTTTAGAGTTCCGTTTATGGTTAACTCTCTTAGGGTCAGTTTTAGGGTTAGGGTTAGGGTTAGGGTTAGGGTTAGGGTTAGGGTTACGTACATGCCATGCACAGCTGAGGTTTAGAGTTGCGTTTAGGGTTAGGTCTCTTAGGGTTAGGGTTAGGGTTAGGGTTAGGGTTAGGCTTAGGGTTAGGGTTAGGGTTAGGGTTAGGGTTAGGTACATGCCATGCACAGCTGAGGTTTAGAGTTCCGTTTAGGGTTAGGTCTCTTAGGGTTAGGGTTAGGGTTAGGGTTAGGGTTAGGGTTACGTACATGCCATGCACAGCGGAGGTTTAGAGCTCCGTTTAGGGTTAACTCTCTTAGGGTCAGGGTTACGGTTAGGTTTAGGGTTAGGGTTAGGGTTAGGTACATGCCATGCACAGCTGAGGTTTAGAGTTGTGTTTAGGGTTAGGCATCTTAGGGTTAGGGTTAGGGTTAGGGTTAGGGTTACCTACATGCCATGCACAGCTGAGGTTTAGAGTTGCGTTTAGGATTAGGTCTCTTAGGGTTAGGGTTAGGGTTAGGGTTAGGGTTAGGGTTAGGGTTAGGTACATGCCATGCACAGCTGAGGTTTAGAGTTGTGTTTAGGGTTAGGCATCTTAGGGTTAGGGTTAGGGTTAGGGTTAGGGTTACCTACATGCCATGCACAGCTGAGGTTTAGAGTTGCGTTTAGGATTAGGTCTCTTAGGGTTAGGGTTAGGGTTAGGGTTAGGGTTAGGGTTAGGGTTAGATTTAGGGTTAGGCACATGCCATGCACAGCTGAGGTTTAGAGTTCCGTTTAGGGTTAGGTCTCTTAGGGTTAGGGTTAGGGTTAGGGTTAGGGTTAGGGTTAGGGTTACGTACATGCCATGCACAGCGGAGGTTTAGAGCTCCGTTTAGGGTTAACTCTCTTAGGGTTAGGGTTAGGGTTAGGGTTAGGGTTAGGGTTATGTACATGCCATGCACAGCTGAGGTTTAGAGTTGCGTTTAGTATTAGGTCTCTTAGGGTTAGGGTTAGGGTTAGGGTTAGGGTTAGGGTTAGGCTTAGGGTTAGGGTTAGGGTTAGATTTAGGGTTCGGCACATGCCATGCACAGCTGAGGTTTAGAGTTCCGTTTAGGGTTAGGTCTCTTAGGGTTAGGGTTAGGGTTAGGGTTAGGGTTAGGGTTAGGGTTACGTACATGCCATGCACAGCTGAGGTTTAGAGTTCCGTTTAGGGTTAGGTCTCTTAGGGTTAGGGTTAGGGTTAGGGTTAGGGTTAGGGTTAGGGTTACGTACATGCCATGCACAGCTGAGGTTTAGAGTTGCGTTTAGGGTTAGGCATCTTAGGGTTAGGGTTAGGGTTAGGGTTAGGGTTAGGGTTAGGGTTAGGAATAGGGTTAGGGTTAGGGTTACGTACATGCCATGCACAGCTGAGGTTTAGAGTTGTGTTTAGGGTTAGGCCTCTTAGGGTTAGGGTTAGGGTTAGGGTTAGGGTTAGGGTTATGTACATGCCATGCACAGCTGAGGTTTAGAGTTGCGTTTAGGATTAGGTCTCTTAGGGTTAGGGTTAGGGTTAGGGTTAGGGTTAGGGTTAGGCTTAGGGTTAGGGTTAGGGTTAGATTTAGGGTTCGGCACATGCCATGCACAGCTGAGGTTTAGAGTTCCGTTTAGGGTTAGGTCTCTTAGGGTTAGGGTTAGGGTTAGGGTTAGGGTTAGGGTTAGGGTTAGCGTTAGGGTTACGGTTAGGGTTAGGGTTAGGGTTAGGGTTAGGGTTAGGGTTAGGGTTACCTACATGCCATGCACAGCTGAGGTTTAGAGTTGCGTTTAGGGTTAGGCCTCTTAGGGTTAGGGTTAGGGTTAGGGTTAGGGTTAGGGTTACCTACATGCCATGCACAGCTGAGGTTTAGAGTTCTGTTTAGGGTTAGGTCTCTTAGGGTTAGGGTTAGGGTTTGGGTTAGGGTTAGGGTTAGGGTTAGGGTTAGGGTTAGGGTTAGGGTTAAGGTTAGGGTTACGGTTAAGGTTAGGGTTAGGGTTAGGGTTAGGGTTACCTATATGCCATGCACAGCTGAGGTTTAGAGTTGCGTTTAGTGTTAGGCCTCTTAGGTTTAGGGTTAGGGTTAGGGTTAGGGTTAGGGTTAGGGTTAGGGTTAGGGTTAGGTACATGCCATGCACAGCTGAGGTTTAGAGTTCCGTTTAGGGTTAGGTCTCTTAGGGTTAGGGTTAGGGTTAGGGTTAGGGTTAGGGTTACGTACATGCCATGCACAGCTGAGGTTTAGAGTTCCGTTTAGGGTTAGGCCTCTTAGGGTTAGGGTTAGGGTTAGGGTTAGGGTTAGGGTTAGGGTTAGGGTTAGGGTTAGGGTTAAGTGCATGCCATGCACAGCTGAGGTTTTGAGTTCCGTTTAGGGTTAGGCCTCTTAGGGTCAGGGTTAAGGTTAGGGTTAGGGTTAGGGTTAGGGTTAGGGTTAGGGCTAGGGTTACGTACATGCCATGCACAGCTGAGGTTTAGAGTTCCCTTTAGGGATAGGCCTCTTAGGGTCAGGATTAGGGTTAGGGTTAGGGTTAGGGTTAGGGTTAGGGTTAGGGTTACGGTTAGCGTTAGGGTTACGGTTAGGGTTAGGGTTAGGGTTAGGGTTAGGGTTAGGGTTAGGGTTAGGGTTACCTACATGCCATGCACAGCTGAGGTTTAGAGTTGCGTTTAGGGTTAGGCCTCTTAGGGTTAGGGTTAGGGTTAGGGTTAGGGTTAGGGTTACCTACATGCCATGCACAGCTGAGGTTTAGAGTTCCGTTTAGGGTTAGGTCTCTTAGGGTTAGGGTTAGGGTTAGGGTTAGGGTTAGGGTTAGGGTTAGGGTTAGGGTTAGGGTTAGGGTTAGGGTTAGGGTTAGGGTTAGCGTTAGGGTTACGGTTAGGGTTAGGGTTAGGGTTAGGGTTAGGGTTAGGGTTAGGGTTACCTACATGCCATGCACAGCTGAGGTTTAGAGTTGCGTTTAGGGTTAGGCCTCTTAGGGTTAGAGTTAGGGTTAGGGTTACCTACATGCCATGCACAGCTGAGGTTTAGAGTTCCGTTTAGGGTTAGGTCTCTTAGGGTTAGGGTTAGGGTTAGGGTTAGGGTTAGGGTTACGGTTAGGGTTAGGGTTACGGTTACGGTTAGGGTTAGGGTTAGGTTTACGGTTACGGTTAGGGTTAGGGTTAGGTTTAGGGTTACCTACATGCCATGCACAGCTGAGGTTTAGAGTTCCGTTTATGGTTAACTCTCTTAGGGTCAGTTTTAGGGTTAGGGTTAGGGTTAGGGTTAGGGTTAGGGTTAGGGTTACGTACATGCCATGCACAGCTGAGGTTTAGAGTTGCGTTTAGGGTTAGGTCTCTTAGGGTTAGGGTTAGGGTTAGGGTTAGGGTTAGGCTTAGGGTTAGGGTTAGGGTTAGGGTTAGGGTTAGGTACATGCCATGCACAGCTGAGGTTTAGAGTTCCGTTTAGGGTTAGGTCTCTTAGGGTTAGGGTTAGGGTTAGGGTTAGGGTTAGGGTTACGTACATGCCATGCACAGCGGAGGTTTAGAGCTCCGTTTAGGGTTAACTCTCTTAGGGTCAGGGTTACGGTTAGGTTTAGGGTTAGGGTTAGGGTTAGGTACATGCCATGCACAGCTGAGGTTTAGAGTTGTGTTTAGGGTTAGGCATCTTAGGGTTAGGGTTAGGGTTAGGGTTAGGGTTACCTACATGCCATGCACAGCTGAGGTTTAGAGTTGCGTTTAGGATTAGGTCTCTTAGGGTTAGGGTTAGGGTTAGGGTTAGGGTTAGGGTTAGATTTAGGGTTAGGCACATGCCATGCACAGCTGAGGTTTAGAGTTCCGTTTAGGGTTAGGTCTCTTAGGGTTAGGGTTAGGGTTAGGGTTAGGGTTAGGGTTAGGGTTACGTACATGCCATGCACAGCTGAGGTTTAGAGTTGCGTTTAGGGTTAGGCATCTTAGGGTTAGGGTTAGGGTTAGGGTTAGGGTTAGGGTTAGGGTTAGGGTTAGGAATAGGGTTAGGGTTAGGGTTACGTACATGCCATGCACAGCGGAGGTTTAGAGCTCCGTTTAGGGTTAACTCTCTTAGGGTCAGTTTTAGGGTCAGGGTTAGGGTTAGGGTTAGGGTTAGCGTTGGGGTTACGGTTAGGGTTAGGGTTAGGGTTAGGGTTAGGGTTAGGGTTAGGGTTACGTACATGCCATGCACAGCTGAGGTTTAGAGTTCCATTTAGGGATAGGCCTCTTAGGGTCAGGATTAGGGTTAGGGTTAGGGTTAGGGTTAGGGTTAGGGTTAGGGTTAGGGTTAGGGTTACAGTTAGGGTTAGGGTTACGGTTACGGTTAGGGTTAGGGTTAGGGTTAGGGTTACCTACATGCCATGCACAGCTGAGGTTTAGAGTTGCGTTTAGGGTTAGGCCTCTTAGGGTTAGGGTTAGGGTTAGGGTTAGGGTTAGGGTTAAGTGCATGCCATGCACAGCTGAGGTTTTGAGTTCCGTTTAGGGTTAGGCCTCTTAGGGTTAGGGTTAGGGTTAGGGTTAGGGTTAGGGTTAGGGCTAGGGTTACCTACATGCCATGCACAGCTGAGGTTTAGAGTTCCCTTTAGGGATAGGCCTCTTAGGGTCAGGATTAGGGTTAGGGTTAGGGTTAGGGTTAGGGTTAGGGTTAGGGTTACCTACATGCCATGCACAGCTGAGGTTTAGAGTTCCGTTTAGGGTTAGGTCTCTTAGGGTTAGGGTTAGGGTTAGGCTTAGGGTTAGGGTTAGGGTTAGGGTTAGGGTTAGGGTTAGGGTTAGGGTTAGGGTTAGGGTTAGGGTTAGGGTTAGGGTTAGGGTTACGGTTAGCGTTAGGGTTACGGTTAGGGTTAGGGTTAGGGTTAGGGTTAGGGTTAGGGTTAGGGTTAGTGTTACCTACATGCCATGCACAGCTGAGGTTTAGAGTTGCGTTTAGGGTTAGGCCTCTTAGGGTTAGAGTTAGGGTTAGGGTTACCTACATGCCATGCACAGCTGAGGTTTAGAGTTCCGTTTAGGGTTAGGTCTCTTAGGGTTAGGGTTAGGGTTAGGGTTAGGGTTAGGGTTACGGTTAGGGTTAGGGTTACGGTTACGGTTAGGGTTAGGGTTAGGTTTACGGTTACGGTTAGGGTTAGGGTTAGGGTTAGGGTTACCTACATGCCATGCACAGCTGAGGTTTAGAGTTCCGTTTATGGTTAACTCTCTTAGGGTCAGTTTTAGGGTTAGGGTTAGGGTTAGGGTTAGGGTTAGGGTTAGGGTTACGTACATGCCATGCACAGCTGAGGTTTAGAGTTGCGTTTAGGGTTAGGTCTCTTAGGGTTAGGGTTAGGGTTAGGGTTAGGGTTACGGTTAGGGTTAGGGTTAGGGTTAGGGTTAGGGTTAGGTACATGCCATGCACAGCTGAGGTTTAGAGTTCCGTTTAGGGTTAGGTCTCTTAGGGTTAGGGTTAGGGTTAGGGTTAGGGTTAGGGTTACGTACATGCCATGCACAGCGGAGGTTTAGAGCTCCGTTTAGGGTTAACTCTCTTAGGGTCAGGGTTACGGTTAGGTTTAGGGTTAGGGTTAGGGTTAGGTACATGCCATGCACAGCTGAGGTTTAGAGTTGTGTTTAGGGTTAGGCATCTTAGGGTTAGGGTTAGGGTTAGGGTTAGGGTTACCTACATGCCATGCACAGCTGAGGTTTAGAGTTGCGTTTAGGATTAGGTCTCTTAGGGTTAGGGTTAGGGTTAGGGTTAGGGTTAGGGTTAGGGTTACGTACATGCCATGCACAGCGGAGGTTTAGAGCTCCGTTTAGGGTTAACTCTCTTAGGGTTAGGGTTAGGGTTAGGGTTAGGGTTAGGGTTATGTACATGCCATGCACAGCTGAGGTTTAGAGTTGCGTTTAGGATTAGGTCTCTTAGGGTTAGGGTTAGGGTTAGGGTTAGGGTTAGGGTTAGGGTTAGGCTTAGGGTTAGGGTTAGGGTTAGATTTAGGGTTCGGCACATGCCATGCACAGCTGAGGTTTAGAGTTCCGTTTAGGGTTAGGTCTCTTAGGGTTAGGGTTAGGGTTAGGGTTAGGGTTAGGGTTAGGGTTACGTACATGCCATGCACAGCTGAGGTTTAGAGCTCCGTTTAGGGTTAGGTTTCTTAGGGTTAGGGTTAGGGTTAGGGTTAGGGTTAGGGTTAGGGTTACGTACATGCCATGCACAGCTGAGGTTTAGAGTTGCGTTTAGGGTTAGGCATCTTAGGGTTAGGGTTAGGGTTAGGGTTAGGGTTAGGGTTAGGGTTAGGGTTAGGGTTAGGGTTAGGGTTAGGGTTAGGGTTACGTACATGCCATGCACAGCGGAGGTTTAGAGCTCCGTTTAGGGTTTACTCTATTAGGGTCAGTTTTAGGGTCAGGGTTAGGGTTAGGGTTAGGGTTAGCGTTGGGGTTACGGTTAGGGTTAGGGTTAGGGTTAGGGTTAGGGTTAGGGTTAGGGTTACGTACATGCCATGCACAGCTGAGGTTTAGAGTTCCATTTAGGGATAGGCCTCTTAGGGTCAGGATTAGGGTTAGGGTTAGGGTTAGGGTTAGGGTTAGGGTTAGGGTTAGGGTTAGGGTTAGGGTTAGGGTTACAGTTAGGGTTAGGGTTACGGTTACGGTTAGGGTTAGGGTTAGGGTTAGGGTTACCTACATGCCATGCACAGCTGAGGTTTAGAGTTGCGTTTAGGGTTAGGCCTCTTAGGGTTAGGGTTAGGGTTAGGGTTAGGGTTAGGGTTAAGTGCATGCCATGCACAGCTGAGGTTTTGAGTTCCGTTTAGGGTTAGGCCTCTTAGGGTTAGGGTTAGGGTTAGGGTTAGGGTTAGGGTTAGGGCTAGGGTTACCTACATGCCATGCACAGCTGAGGTTTAGAGTTCCCTTTAGGGATAGGCCTCTTAGGGTCAGGATTAGGGTTAGGGTTAGGGTTAGGGTTAGGGTTAGGGTTAGGGTTACCTACATGCCATGCACAGCTGAGGTTTAGAGTTCCGTTTAGGGTTAGGTCTCTTAGGGTTAGGGTTAGGGTTAGGCTTAGGGTTAGGGTTAGGGTTAGGGTTAGGGTTAGGGTTAGGGTTAGGGTTAGGGTTAGGGTTAGGGTTAGGGTTAGGGTTAGCGTTAGGGTTACGGTTAGGGTTAGGGTTAGGGTTAGGGTTAGGGTTAGGGTTAGGGTTACCTACATGCCATGCACAGCTGAGGTTTAGAGTTGTGTTTAGGGTTAGGCATCTTAGGGTTAGGGTTAGGGTTAGGGTTAGGGTTACCTACATGCCATGCACAGCTGAGGTTTAGAGTTGCGTTTAGGATTAGGTCTCTTAGGGTTAGGGTTAGGGTTAGGGTTAGGGTTAGGGTTAGATTTAGGGTTAGGCACATGCCATGCACAGCTGAGGTTTAGAGTTCCGTTTAGGGTTAGGTCTCTTAGGGTTAGGGTTAGGGTTAGGGTTAGGGTTAGGGTTAGGGTTACGTACATGCCATGCACAGCGGAGGTTTAGAGCTCCGTTTAGGGTTAACTCTCTTAGGGTTAGGGTTAGGGTTAGGGTTAGGGTTAGGGTTATGTACATGCCATGCACAGCTGAGGTTTAGAGTTGCGTTTAGTATTAGGTCTCTTAGGGTTAGGGTTAGGGTTAGGGTTAGGGTTAGGGTTAGGCTTAGGGTTAGGGTTAGGGTTAGATTTAGGGTTCGGCACATGCCATGCACAGCTGAGGTTTAGAGTTCCGTTTAGGGTTAGGTCTCTTAGGGTTAGGGTTAGGGTTAGGGTTAGGGTTAGGGTTAGGGTTACGTACATGCCATGCACAGCTGAGGTTTAGAGTTCCGTTTAGGGTTAGGTCTCTTAGGGTTAGGGTTAGGGTTAGGGTTAGGGTTAGGGTTAGGGTTACGTACATGCCATGCACAGCTGAGGTTTAGAGTTGCGTTTAGGGTTAGGCATCTTAGGGTTAGGGTTAGGGTTAGGGTTAGGGTTAGGGTTAGGGTTAGGAATAGGGTTAGGGTTAGGGTTACGTACATGCCATGCACAGCGGAGGTTTAGAGCTCCGTTTAGGGTTAACTCTCTTAGGGTCAGTTTTAGGGTCAGGGTTAGGGTTAGGGTTAGGGTTAGCGTTGGGGTTACGGTTAGGGTTAGGGTTAGGGTTAGGGTTAGGGTTAGGGTTAGGGTTACGTACATGCCATGCACAGCTGAGGTTTAGAGTTCCATTTAGGGATAGGCCTCTTAGGGTCAGGATTAGGGTTAGGGTTAGGGTTAGGGTTAGGGTTAGGGTTAGGGTTAGGGTTAGGGTTAGGGTTACAGTTAGGGTTAGGGTTACGGTTACGGTTAGGGTTAGGGTTAGGGTTAGGGTTACCTACATGCCATGCACAGCTGAGGTTTAGAGTTGCGTTTAGGGTTAGGCCTCTTAGGGTTAGGGTTAGGGTTAGGGTTAGGGTTAGGGTTAAGTGCATGCCATGCACAGCTGAGGTTTTGAGTTCCGTTTAGGGTTAGGACTCTTAGGGTTAGGGTTAGGGTTAGGGTTAGGGTTAGGGTTAGGGCTAGGGTTACCTACATGCCATGCACAGCTGAGGTTTAGAGTTCCCTTTAGGGATAGGCCTCTTAGGGTCAGGATTAGGGTTAGGGTTAGGGTTAGGGTTAGGGTTAGGGTTAGGGTTACCTACATGCCATGCACAGCTGAGGTTTAGAGTTCCGTTTAGGGTTAGGTCTCTTAGGGTTAGGGTTAGGGTTAGGGTTAGGCTTAGGGTTAGGGTTAGGGTTAGGGTTAGGGTTAGGGTTAGGGTTAGGGTTAGGGTTAGGGTTAGGGTTAGGGTTAGGGTTAGCGTTAGGGTTACGGTTAGGGTTAGGGTTAGGGTTAGGGTTAGGGTTAGGGTTAGGGTTAGGGTTACCTACATGCCATGCACAGCTGAGGTTTAGAGTTGCGTTTAGGGTTAGGCCTCTTAGGGTTAGAGTTAGGGTTAGGGTTACCTACATGCCATGCACAGCTGAGGTTTAGAGTTCCGTTTAGGGTTAGGTCTCTTAGGGTTAGGGTTAGGGTTAGGGTTAGGGTTAGGGTTACGGTTAGGGTTAGGGTTACGGTTACGGTTAGGGTTAGGGTTAGGTTTACGGTTACGGTTAGGGTTAGGGTTAGGGTTAGGGTTACCTACATGCCATGCACAGCTGAGGTTTAGAGTTCCGTTTATGGTTAACTCTCTTAGGGTCAGTTTTAGGGTTAGGGTTAGGGTTAGGGTTAGGGTTAGGGTTAGGGTTACGTACATGCCATGCACAGCTGAGGTTTAGAGTTGCGTTTAGGGTTAGGTCTCTTAGGGTTAGGGTTAGGGTTAGGGTTAGGGTTACGGTTAGGGTTAGGGTTAGGGTTAGGGTTAGGGTTAGGTACATGCCATGCACAGCTGAGGTTTAGAGTTCCGTTTAGGGTTAGGTCTCTTAGGGTTAGGGTTAGGGTTAGGGTTAGGGTTAGGGTTACGTACATGCCATGCACAGCGGAGGTTTAGAGCTCCGTTTAGGGTTAACTCTCTTAGGGTCAGGGTTACGGTTAGGTTTAGGGTTAGGGTTAGGGTTAGGTACATGCCATGCACAGCTGAGGTTTAGAGTTGTGTTTAGGGTTAGGCATCTTAGGGTTAGGGTTAGGGTTAGGGTTAGGGTTACCTACATGCCATGCACAGCTGAGGTTTAGAGTTGCGTTTAGGATTAGGCCTCTTAGGGTTAGGGTTAGGGTTAGGGTTAGGGTTAGGGTTAGGGTTACGTACATGCCATGCACAGCGGAGGTTTAGAGCTCCGTTTAGGGTTAACTCTCTTAGGGTTAGGGTTAGGGTTAGGGTTAGGGTTAGGGTTATGTACATGCCATGCACAGCTGAGGTTTAGAGTTGCGTTTAGGATTAGGTCTCTTAGGGTTAGGGTTAGGGTTAGGGTTAGGGTTAGGGTTAGGCTTAGGGTTAGGGTTAGGGTTAGATTTAGGGTTCGGCACATGCCATGCACAGCTGAGGTTTAGAGTTCCGTTTAGGGTTAGGTCTCTTAGGGTTAGGGTTAGGGTTAGGGTTAGGGTTAGGGTTAGGGTTACGTACATGCCATGCACAGCTGAGGTTTAGAGCTCCGTTTAGGGTTAGGTTTCTTAGGGTTAGGGTTAGGGTTAGGGTTAGGGTTAGGGTTAGGGTTACGTACATGCCATGCACAGCTGAGGTTTAGAGTTGCGTTTAGGGTTAGGCATCTTAGGGTTAGGGTTAGGGTTAGGGTTAGGGTTAGGGTTAGGGTTAGGGTTAGGGTTAGGGTTAGGGTTAGGGTTACGTACATGCCATGCACAGCGGAGGTTTAGAGCTCCGTTTAGGGTTAACTCTCTTAGGGTCAGTTTTAGGGTCAGGGTTAGGGTTAGGGTTAGGGTTAGCGTTGGGGTTACGGTTAGGGTTAGGGTTAGGGTTAGGGTTAGGGTTAGGGTTAGGGTTACGTACATGCCATGCACAGCTGAGGTTTAGAGTTCCATTTAGGGATAGGCCTCTTAGGGTCAGGATTAGGGTTAGGGTTAGGGTTAGGGTTAGGGTTAGGGTTAGGGTTAGGGTTAGGGTTAGGGTTACAGTTAGGGTTAGGGTTACGGTTACGGTTAGGGTTAGGGTTAGGGTTAGGGTTACCTACATGCCATGCACAGCTGAGGTTTAGAGTTGCGTTTAGGGTTAGGCCTCTTAGGGTTAGGGTTAGGGTTAGGGTTAGGGTTAGGGTTAAGTGCATGCCATGCACAGCTGAGGTTTTGAGTTCCGTTTAGGGTTAGGCCTCTTAGGGTTAGGGTTAGGGTTAGGGTTAGGGTTAGGGTTAGGGCTAGGGTTACCTACATGCCATGCACAGCTGAGGTTTAGAGTTCCCTTTAGGGATAGGCCTCTTAGGGTCAGGATTAGGGTTAGGGTTAGGGTTAGGGTTAGGGTTAGGGTTAGGGTTACCTACATGCCATGCACAGCTGAGGTTTAGAGTTCCGTTTAGGGTTAGGTCTCTTAGGGTTAGGGTTAGGGTTAGGCTTAGGGTTAGGGTTAGGGTTAGGGTTAGGGTTAGGGTTAGGGTTAGGGTTAGGGTTAGGGTTAGGGTTAGCGTTAGGGTTACGGTTAGGGTTAGGGTTAGGGTTAGGGTTAGGGTTAGGGTTAGGGTTACCTACATGCCATGCACAGCTGAGGTTTAGAGTTGCGTTTAGGGTTAGGCCTCTTAGGGTTAGAGTTAGGGTTAGGGTTACCTACATGCCATGCACAGCTGAGGTTTAGAGTTCCGTTTAGGGTTAGGTCTCTTAGGGTTAGGGTTAGGGTTAGGGTTAGGGTTAGGGTTACGGTTAGGGTTAGGGTTACGATTACGGTTAGGGTTAGGGTTAGGTTTACGGTTACGGTTAGGGTTAGGGTTAGGGTTAGGGTTACCTACATGCCATGCACAGCTGAGGTTTAGAGTTCCGTTTATGGTTAACTCTCTTAGGGTCAGTTTTAGGGTTAGGGTTAGGGTTAGGGTTAGGGTTAGGGTTAGGGTTAGGGTTAGGGTTAGGGTTAGGGTTAGGGTTAGGTACATGCCATGCACAGCTGAGGTTTAGAGTTGCGTTTAGGGTTAGGTCTCTTAGGGTTAGGGTTAGGGTTAGGGTTAGGGTTAGGGTTAGGGTTAGGGTTAGGGTTAGGGTTAGGGTTAGGGTTAGGTACATGCCATGCACAGCTGAGGTTTAGAGTTCCGTTTAGGGTTAGGTCTCTTAGGGTTAGGGTTAGGGTTAGGGTTAGGGTTAGGGTTACGTACATGCCATGCACAGCGGAGGTTTAGAGCTCCGTTTAGGGTTAACTCTCTTAGGGTCAGGGTTACGGTTAGGTTTAGGGTTAGGGTTAGGGTTAGGTACATGCCATGCACAGCTGAGGTTTAGAGTTGTGTTTAGGGTTAGGCATCTTAGGGTTAGGGTTAGGGTTAGGGTTAGGGTTACCTACATGCCATGCACAGCTGAGGTTTAGAGTTCCGTTTAGGATTAGGTCTCTTAGGGTTAGGGTTAGGGTTAGGGTTAGGGTTAGGGTTAGATTTAGGGTTAGGCACATGCCATGCACAGCTGAGGTTTAGAGTTCCGTTTAGGGTTAGGTCTCTTAGGGTTAGGGTTAGGGTTAGGGTTAGGGTTAGGGTTAGGGTTAGGGTTACGTACATGCCATGCACAGCGGAGGTTTAGAGCTCCGTTTAGGGTTAACTCTCTTAGGGTTAGGGTTAGGGTTAGGGTTAGGGTTAGGGTTATGTACATGCCATGCACAGCTGAGGTTTAGAGTTGCGTTTAGGATTAGGTCTCTTAGGGTTAGGGTTAGGGTTAGGGTTAGGGTTAGGGTTAGGCTTAGGGTTAGGGTTAGGGTTAGATTTAGGGTTCGGCACATGCCATGCACAGCTGAGGTTTAGAGTTCCGTTTAGGGTTAGGTCTCTTAGGGTTAGGGTTAGGGTTAGGGTTAGGGTTAGGGTTACGTACATGCCATGCACAGCTGAGGTTTAGAGCTCCGTTTAGGGTTAGGTTTCTTAGGGTTAGGGTTAGGGTTAGGGTTAGGGTTAGGGTTAGGGTTAGGGTTACGTACATGCCATGCACAGCTGAGGTTTAGAGTTGCGTTTAGGGTTAGGCATCTTAGGGTTAGGGTTAGGGTTAGGGTTAGGGTTAGGGTTAGGGTTAGGGTTAGGGTTAGGGTTAGGGTTAGGGTTACGTACATGCCATGCACAGCGGAGGTTTAGAGCTCCGTTTAGGGTTAACTCTCTTAGGGTCAGTTTTAGGGTCAGGGTTAGGGTTAGGGTTAGGGTTAGCGTTGGGGTTACGGTTAGGGTTAGGGTTAGGGTTAGGGTTAGGGTTAGGGTTAGGGTTACGTACATGACATGCACAGCTGAGGTTTAGAGTTCCATTTAGGGATAGGCCTCTTAGGGTCAGGATTAGGGTTAGGGTTAGGGTTAGGGTTAGGGTTAGGGTTAGGGTTAGGGTTAGGGTTAGGGTTACAGTTAGGGTTAGGGTTACGGTTACGGTTAGGGTTAGGGTTAGGGTTAGGGTTACCTACATGCCATGCACAGCTGAGGTTTAGAGTTGCGTTTAGGGTTAGGCCTCTTAGGGTTAGGGTTAGGGTTAGGGTTAGGGTTAGGGTTAGGGTTAAGTGCATGCCATGCACAGCTGAGGTTTTGAGTTCCGTTTAGGGTTAGGCCTCTTAGGGTTAGGGTTAGGGTTAGGGTTAGGGTTAGGGTTAGGGCTAGGGTTACCTACATGCCATGCACAGCTGAGGTTTAGAGTTCCCTTTAGGGATAGGCCTCTTAGGGTCAGGATTAGGGTTAGGGTTAGGGTTAGGGTTAGGGTTAGGGTTAGGGTTACCTACATGCCATGCACAGCTGAGGTTTAGAGTTCCGTTTAGGGTTAGGTCTCTTAGGGTTAGGGTTAGGGTTAGGCTTAGGGTTAGGGTTAGGGTTAGGGTTAGGGTTAGGGTTACGGTTAGGGTTAGGGTTAGGGTTAGGGTTAGGGTTAGGGTTAGCGTTAGGGTTAGGGTTAGGGTTAGGGTTACCTACATGCCATGCACAGCTGAGGTTTAGAGTTGCGTTTAGGGTTAGGCCTCTTAGGGTTAGGGTTAGGGTTAGGGTTAGGGTTAGGTTTACCTACATGCCATGCACAGCTGAGGTTTAGAGTTCCGTTTAGCGTGAGGTCTCTTAGGGTTAGGGTTAGGGTTAGGGTTAGGGTAAGGTTTAGGGTTAGGGTTAGGGTTAGGGTTAGGGTTAGGGTTAAGGTTAGGGTTACGGTTACGGTTAGGGTTAGGCTTAGGGTTAGGGTTACGTACATGCCATGCACAGCTGAGGTTTAGAGTTGCGTTTAGGGTTAGGCCTCTTAGGGTTAGGGTTAGGGTTAGGGTTAGGGTTAGGGTTACGT